>NW_011357159.1:41930-58882 GCF_000735185.1 Notothenia coriiceps
CTGCTTTGGAAAGTGGCGCTGTACTGATAGTGGCGATTTTATTTTGGAATTCTTAGCGTGCACTTCCTGTCTTGAAAGTGGAGGTGTCCTCAGAGTGCAGGGTTGCGTTCGAATAGTCCATTTAGCTTAGGAACCTTCCTAATCGAGTGAAATGACCCGGAAGCCCCTCAGTGGCAGCCATGATAAGTGCCGTTCGAATTCTCTAGAATGAAAGGAAAGGAGGTTTCAAACTTCCTTTATAACCTCCTTTAGCTTAGGAACCACTGGACCTCCCTAACCGAAAGGAGAGGAGAAAATGCTGCCCCACAATGCCTTGCAGCCGCAGCATTTGACGTCACACAACAGTCGGCCGTTCACGGACACAAACGATTATGACGGAGAAATTATATCATGAAAGTTACGGTGCTTATTAAGCATTTTAAACCGTATGTGGTAAGTTGCCAAAGTGCTTTTTTTTTTAACGTTCATCAGTATTATAATCAAAAAGAGAAATATGAACATTAGTTGAAGATGACGCCACTGCAGTTTTACCCAGCGTCGCTCCGCCCAAAAAGCCGATCGCCCCGCCTACACTGCGTTGCTACCCCAGCACCTAAACTGTAATGGAAATGCGCCACGGCCTCGGACGGCCAGCGAGGCAGCCCGAGGCCTGAGCGAGGACGCTTAGGGACGCTTAGGGACGCTTAGGGACGCTTAAACGGGGCTACCACGCTGCAGTGGAAACGTGCCATAAGTACCTAGATTCAAGATTTGTGAACATGAGAAACAGCAGACTTCTCACTGCTGCTTTTCTCTTTATGTTTTACAATTCAACCCCCACTTTGCCTTTTCCTCTCTCTCCCTAGCGGCACAGACAGAGATGCAGTAATAGAGGCAGAAAAAAAAAAAAAAAGGGTGATGAATCGCACGATGCCATGTGGCTCCATCAAATCAAGCCTTCTTGTCGTCAGGAGCTAATTTGTCTTAATCCGTCCCACTGCAGCTCCGCTACAATGTGGATGCCGGGCAGAGAAGAATTGGCCTCTTTCTCCGTAATCTCTGCTGCTGGAGGAACAGCTGGCTCATTACACTGTCCAGATATCTGAGGAGAGGAGCAGTGCTCAGTGAGGCGGGGGGCCGAGTGGAGAATGAAGAGGGGGAGAAGTGGAAATGCTTGGATCCATCTTCTGGCAGTTAGCTGCAACCACCCCTCTCTGAAAACGTCAGGATGAGTGGATAGAAAGTGAGACAAGAGGAGGAAGTCAGGGTATCGACAGCGTGCGCTCATTCTGCACACAGTTTGTTTGCGTACATAAGTTTGCCTGAAGGTCGTGGCCCAGACAGGCGTGATGAAGCGGCACGGGCCTCGCTCGTTAGCTCTCCAGAGCATAATCCTTCATCATGGGACCTGTCAGCCTGATGGCCGCCGCACTGAGATGGGCATTGCGCACTGCATCGAGGTTAAACGTGCGCCGGTGATGGATGGCGATGCACGCTGAGTCCTCTCCGGCCATGTGTGTGTGTGTTTTTACTGTTGTCCATTAGTCAGCCAACGAAGGCTGACCACCCGGATTTTGTGTGGCGTCGCCGGGAGGAAATGTTGAACTGCGAAAAGATGGAGTGACATCCGATAGAAAAAAAGCCTTTAGAAAGAGACAGAATCATGAAGAGACAAATCAAACGACTCGGTTTTCAAGGCGACTCCTTGCACCATGGAGTCCATTGTCCTGTAGTGTAAAAATCCCCCTTGATGCTCCTGAATAACACTAGTCTTGCTTCTGTGGGGATATTTAGTTAGTGTGAAGCTGAAAAATCCACAGTGAAGTCCAGTACTTCCATGAGTTGAGCTTCCACTCATGCTTTTCATGAGTTTTGCGTCAGACTGCAGCAATGACGGATGGCGGGGCGAGCGGAGCGCTTCGATCCGTCGATTCCTCTCAACGTACCTCTCTGCAGCCGCACACACGTGTAACCAATCTTCATAAGCGTGGCCGTCAGATCTGTCATATGCTATTGTTTTGTGCCCGCTGCCTCACTTTGATTTTTTTTTTTATTATGCGATCAAGCCAGCAGGCATTAGGTGACAGGAATAGAAAGGGTTGTACTTTCATTACGGTTAGAGTTATGTGTCATGTGGATATAATCAAGGCATAATGAGAATTTAAACTAAATGGAAAGGTAGCGAACAAAGAAAGAGATGCTTTTTTCATCCAAACCTGGACCTAGAAACACATATTATTTTTCAGATAGCTAGGGATATTTTCTCATCCATGTTGACTGCATCATGCATTATTTAACGAGTATGCAGTATAAGAGTATTTATCTTGCTGAAGTTATGAGAGAAATACAAAATTACCTTGCAACTTTCTGACATTTCGCAGTTTCTAAGAAGGAAATAAATAAAGTCCCACAGCATCTAAAACGCATTAAAATGATGAATGTGTGTTAAAAGTATAATCTTTTGAACTATTCAAACAAACTGCATTGCTTTTAAGTGTAATCATTTAAAGCAAATGCTTTTTACTTGCTTTTTCTGTCATTTCGCAAACATTCTCATACTGCCTGTGCTGCAGCTCCTTTTCAACCCTCTGACTGAAACCAGAGCCCCTCTGCTCTGATTGGTTATTCAGCACTGGCCAATAGAAGCGCGGGTTTTCCATAGTGACGTTCCGGAATAAAACAAAACATTCCAATGGTGGCGTGAACTTTGTGATTTTAGCCTTTGCAGACCATTTACAAATGGTAAAAACCGATTTAACTATTCCTGGCTGCTGGTGTTCTTGGTTTTAATTAAACATGTTATTAAAATGTCTCCCTCTCACTGTGTTTAGCGGAGCTGATGTACACGGTGGAGCTGGCCGGCGGGCTGGGAGCCATCCTGATGCTGCTCATCTGTCTGGTGACGCTGTACAAGTGCTACCGGATCGAGCTCATGCTCTTCTACAGGAACCACTTTGGCAGCGAGGATATAGATGGAGGTAAGATGTGCAAGACATCATTTACTTTACACCGTTATATAATAAATCCTCCCATAATCTATCACTGTTTCCTGTTTTGGTGGGGGATTTCTAAAGCGCCTTCCTCTGCTGTGAAAGCGTCCTTTCTCTCCTCTGTAGAACCAAATCCCTAACCTGAGCGCTGTCAGTGCTGCTCTGCACATATTTATTTTTACTCAAAGACCCACCTGGGCTATTTTCCATATCTTGTAACTGCATGTGGCACTATTCTTATGTAAATATGCACCTGTTTTATCAGTCTAAATGCCACCTAAAAAGATCCTCCCTTCGTTACATACACAGAAATGTTGTTGTGAATTTCAAGGTGTCTTTTCAGCCCACTGAGCAAAATCAAAAACTTTATGCAAAAACATTCTGTAAACTGTCTCCTAAACAGCAGCAAAATGACTCCCCGGTCTTTGATGTGTTTCCATGTCTTCATCCTTGTGAAAAACGAATCACTAGTCAGCCGTGCTGTTTCCTGACATCACAATGCATGACTTCTGGGTAATGGAGTTCAGTTTTTCAAACAGTTCCCTCTCGCTGCTTTGCTGAGCCTCCAACAGGCAGAGCTGCCGAGTTTAGCTATAAAAGGAAAAAGCAGCCTTGATCACTAAAACACTTTGAATGCTGCAGCTGCAGGTGATTTCGGGGTACATACAAACATTTGTTATACTTCTTTCAGTGAATAACCAGCCTAAAAACACAGGCAGACTAAATAATGTGAGACATTCCAGTTTGCAATATTTGCTGTACATTTATATACAGTATATATATATATATATATGTGTGTGTTTCTTAAGGGCTGTCAAATGTAACCCTAAAGGCCCAGATACACCGGCCAGTCACCTGAGAAGTCGCCGACGCCGACACCAACTGTTGCGTCGCCGGACTCTCCTGCGTATTTGCCGACTTCGCGCACTGGAACACACCGCAAATCTGAGCCGAGCACGTATGAACTGCGCATGCGTGAGTGGCAATAACTCTCCTTACCAGCAGGCGGCGGTAGTGTGTATTCATCATTCAAAAGAGGCAACAACCGGAACAACCGGAAGACAGAGAAGAAGAACAGACTCCGTGATATAAACAAACAACAAATAGCGTTTTTCTTTCCATTTTCACTCTCGTCCATTGAAAACATGAACGAACAGGAGCTCTATAAACCGATGAGGTGAAATAGCCGTCCGTGTGTGTTCCATCTTCCATTTTAAATCATTTGTTTACCTCCCTCACTTCCGTTAACGCTTCTCATGCACTGATTCGCTAGCTGAACAGCCAATCAGTGTTATTCCTTTGTCCGACTTCCGGTGGTGTTCCCGACGCCGATTCAACATGTTGAATCGGCAAGAAAAGGCGTCAGGTCGGCAGAAAGACCCGACGGTGCGGCGCACACCACTCTGAATAGGGCGTGCCCACGCTCATGTTCGGCCCGACTCCCATTTACTGCCGATTTCGGGCCGGTGTATCTGGGCCTTAACACGTTGGACAACTCCACAAGCAACCCACTTTTAATAGGCCAGTGGTGTAAAAAGCACTTAAGGCACATCATCTTGAGTTGCTGTTCTGGAAATGTAAGAAGAAAACATGAAGTTAAGAGGGGTTAGGTTGTGGTGCTGCAAATCCACGTGTGTGCATGCAAACTGCACACGAGTAAAGGGATCATATATTCTGCTGAAGGAAATCCAAACATAGTCCCTGTGCCAGAGTAAAAACATTAACTCTGAGGCCCCATCAGCAACCGTAAAACTAAAAAACAAACTCTGATTGGTCCTGGTGGATGAGTCTTGGCTTGAGAATGCATCAAACTGAGACAAGGAGCAAGTTTTAATTTGATTCCCCCGTAATGAGTCTCTCAAGTACCAGCGCTGCAATGAATTCAGGGGGAATGAGATTAGTTTGGAGAGGCTGGAGTGGAAAGAGAGACAGCAAGAGAGTTATGAGTGTTTAAAGGTAAAAAGTATTGTGCTCCTCTACGTATACACTCCCAGCTCTCTCTCTTAACCGCCATGGCTGCTACATCAGACATTTCAATGAAAGTCATTACCTCGGGCTGTGCCGGCCGCGGGAAAGACGAGGTCTGCCGTAATGGATGGCCTAAGGCAGCTTTGTTGAAAAGGGGAAGAAAAAATGTAGGGCCTTGAACCTAATGCCAAACAGCAATTGTCTCCTTTAATTGCGCCACCCCGAGTGAATGCTTGGAGAGAGAAACTGATTTTCAATTTGTTCTCCAGTATAAGGGGATCAGGTTCAATAAGACACAGCACGCTGCCTCCGGAGGTCTCAGGAGAGCCCGGATACTTTCCTCCACGCCGCGGTCGATTAGATCACTGCTACGTCCACATTCACAAGCTGCACCTGAACCTCTCATCTCTGAGTTTCAGCGCAAAGGTAAAGCAGGCTTGGGGAGAAGCAGTTGACGTGTAACAGGATTATGTAATCTGGATACAAAAGAAAGTAACTGTATTCCCTTACACATGCATACAAAATAACTGAATTACTGTTACATTTCTAAAAATACTAGCAGAGCCTATTGTGTTTGTTGTAGAAGGAGCAGATTGTATTTCTCTTTGTAAACTGTAGGCTAATACTTAATGCCTGAATTTGCTTTAGGGTTTTTAGTCTTCTTTCACTGAGAAAAAGCTGCATGTAAGATATTAAAAAACATAAATGTGTCATTATTAAAGCCCAGTGTCTGCAACACAGAGATTTTTCCCAAAATGCATCTTCACACACTGCCAAGAAAGTGTTTCATTGCGGCCACCCGAAGAACTAATTGCCTCCCTCTCCTGCCAGATGTTAAACTGTAAGCTTTACGTAACAAAAGGGGGGACTGTCAGCTATTTGTCAGCACGGCTATTTAGTTAAAGAGCGCTCAGTTGTCACATTGTGTGGGTGTCAGTGGAATCAATAATAGGCTTCATGATCACAAAGCAGAGCGAGCTTGTCACGGAGGTGGGAACTCATCAGCACCCTGCCATAAATACGAATGTCAGTGTTGTCAGCACGGCGTGGAGTTATGAGCCTCCGCCTGTGTTCGGTGTAGTTTGGAGTTACCAAGCATTAATAGTTTACACATCCCGCTCACAATGACTCGAAGGAATCCTGGTTCATTTGCATATTAACGACGCAGAGGTAAACATCAAAGAGTAGCATTGAATACAAATATGAACCTGAGAACAGAGCAGAATATGTGATCTTTCATTCATTTCAAAATAAATACAGGAAATTATTCTGAAAACCAGGAATCTTCAAGCATTACCTCTCTTTTTTTGGGAATAAAGAATTAATTGATAATGGAAATGATCGTTAGCCGCAGCCCTACGACCTCAGGTAGCTGTTTATTAGTCATGGAAAACAAAACAGCATATTTAGAAATACTCAGCGTCTCATTAGCAGTCCTCCTCACGTGCCTCTGTAGCTCCAGTGTTACATTCAAGTCTCCGCTCCATTAGATGTAATGGAGCCCAGAAATATCCCGGAGATCACGCCTCCGACTCTCTTGGCACTCTCCACCACGGGTTCAAGAGTTCACCATCTCACTGTGGGCTCATGTGCATATATATTCCCCCGCCCCTCCGAGTGCAACGAGCGTCCGTCCATCCGTCCGTCTGTCTGCGGTGGACATGTGAGACGGAGGAGTGTTTGAGAGGTGTGCAGTCTCCTGTGAGGAGTGACTCCTCAAGGTGCTCCTGCAGGGGTCATCCCGCCTTCCAGACTCACCTCGAGTGAATCAGCTCACTGAAATAGCCCCTGATCTGCCTACACAGCTACCACAGAGATGTACTGTATGTCACAAAGAGGCAGCACATAAACCCAACGGTTATTTATACTAAGTGATTATGAGGTTACAGTTCAATTACTCTTACATGTCCCTAATGTTGTAAAAAAGGAATTGCATGTTATAAAAAGGAGTTTGATTGATTACAAAGCGTTGTGTAAGAAGGAAAAGATGGCCCGAGGAGTGTAAAACAGAGAAGATATTAAATAAGAGATAATGTGCATTAATTAAAAAAGAATAACGAGATTGTGATCAGGATCCCGATGCTCATTACATAGCATAGCAGCGGCTGAAACTGTGGCCACAGCAACGTAACTTAAAGTGGACCTATCATGCTATATTTGAATAATATAGTGTACGACCATAAGGCATATTTATACTTTTTATTTTTCAAAATACCAAACAGATCATGCATTTGAGCCATTCCTCATTTCGCTCAATTTAACACTGTCATTGCATGGGCTGATTCTGTGAGAACAGCACCATCTACAGGCCTGGCATATGTACTACAGCGTCTCCAGCGCTTTCCAACGGCAATGTCCGTGGCTGTCTCCTCCTGATTGGTGGAGTTGGCCAAATAGCCGCAGTGCCCACTTCTGTGACGTCATAGAAGTGTTCAAATCTGGATCAGTCTGTATCAGATCCGTTGCAGCCCCTTTTTTTTAAGAGATTTGGGTATGGAGGAAAATAGAGAGGGTTGTGTTTTCTGACACTTGGTGAGTTCCCTGGAACACCGGGGACACATGTTCATGTATAGAAGACGTACAAAGGTGCATTTTGCATGATAGGTCCCCTTTAAAGTGACCTCAGCACTGATCGAGGTTCTCTGTAACTGTCCATGTTTGTTCACCTTTTGTTTTCCACTAACCAGTGTTTAGAAACAGCCAGAGCCCATACCGTGTTCCCGTCAGTGTTCACTTCCTGCCTGTCTTCTGGAACATCCAAATTGACCAATTAGAATCGAGCATTTAACCAAGCCGTGTAACAGAAAAAAAGAGAAACTGTACTGAAGATAGATGCCACATTCTTCCTCTTGAACCCAGCTGCTCGTCTCCTCTCCCATCCTTCCCTCCCCTCCTCCACCTCCATCCTCTCTGCCCTTCTTCTTGACGGGTTAAACATCTCCTCCCATCTCTTGCGCTGCAGGTGGACTCCATAAAGCAAAGGCACTACAATCATAATGAAGACAGGAACTCACAGATCCAACGACTGCTCGTGTCTCTAATGAGTTTACCTCAAAGGGCTGTGTTCCCATCGCGCCTCAAAGTGTTCCAAATTCTGAATTCCCTCTCCTTTCCCGGCACAGATATGGCTTCTTTAGTGAATAAAGAAACACAGAGAATCTTATATTTTTGTATGCATACATTGTATCTGACTTGTGGCAGTCAAAACTGGGAGATTAGAATCAGAAAGGGGACAGTGCCTCAAAAATAACAAGAAGTAAGGGAACATAATTACCTTTATTTGTTTATCCGGTTTCATGTAAATCATTTGTTTATTCATGTTCTTGACTCAGCTTGAAGCAGAAAAGGACTTCTCTATATCTTGCTACAAAGTTGTATCTGTCTACAGGTTACTGACTAAGAGACTGAGACTCTGTAATTGACAAAGTGTTGTTCAGTTTGCTTTGAGCACAAAATTGGAGTTGAGTTGTTGCATGAGCCGGGGGCTGTTATCTCCTTCCTGTAGTAGTCAGAGGCTCCTGGGTATCCGCACCCTCCTGACTCATTGTACTGAAGTGCTGCAGCTTCAATCCCTCCCTCACTTCTCACTTTCCGCTCGGCCCTCTCGAAGCCGTCATCAATCAGAGCTTTCATGTGGGTGATGGAGCCACGCCACGCGCAGGCCTAGCACCCACTGTTGGGCATTTGGCTCAGCCTGGAGCCTAATTTGTTTTGCCTGCAGTGAGCAAAGTAGCCATCAAGGTAACATTATTCGTCAGTGGGGACGGAGCTGTAATGAAAAGCACTCAGATGGGCAGAAGTGCCCAGAGGTCAGTGTAATGGAGGCGTCCTGTCTCAATGAAGTCTCCCACTGAATGAATAGCTCCCTTCACACCAGTATGGAAATAGATTACGAGCATCTGGAGGGAACAGCAGCGGAAAAACTTTGCTGACCAAAGCAGGAAGCATAAAACATTTAATTGGAGCAAAGTGGTTGAAGGAGCTTCTTAATGCTCATACATGAGGTGATACACATGTTGTTTGATTCTGCTTTATTTCCATTCCTTGCACCTGGGTTATAACGTGAATTAAAGAAAGACCTGCTGGTTTGACATTTCTCCAACCTCAGCGTCTGTCTCCCCTCTCTACCCGCAGATAACAAGGACTACGACGCTTACCTGTCCTACACCAAAGTGGACCCGGACCAGTGGAGCCAGGAGACCCGAGAGGAAGAGCGCTTTGCCCTGGAGATCCTCCCCGACGTGCTGGAGAAGCATTATGGGTATAAACTCTTCATTCCAGACAGGGACTTGATCCCCACAGGAAGTAAGCTCTCTCTCTCGCGGCGATGTCACGTTGTGTTTCGAATGTTTTGTCGCTTGCTCGTGTTGTCCGTGCCGTGGTGACATGCCTTGTTTTCTGTGATGCATTTGTGTTGTGGCGTAACTAGACCCTTTAAGAACCATCGTCATTGTTTTCCAATCATTATGAAATGGGCTTTTTTCTAACCAATGGCAGAGTGGATCAGTGGCATTTCAATTTAGCAGGAAAAGATTTCATTTAAAGTAGCTTGTTAGCAATAAGATACGCTAAATAAACATCATATTACAGCTTTTAAAGGGGACAAAGTTGCAATTAGGGCAGAACGGACATCAAATAAGCATGAGAAAAACATCCTAAGGCACTATTTTTAAGTGTTTTAGTCCTAAAATCAGTGATTTCCAACCAAAAGTACCTATATATTACTGTTTACTTTAAAGCTAGGAGGCACACAGACACCATATATTTTTAGCGGTGCACACACACTGCTTTAATTCTGCATGGACTTGATAGTATTTCAACTTCTTTCACGTGAATTAAGCTGGATGAAAATGCTTCACAGGTGTCAAATAAATTGGGTTTTTAAGGGTTAGGGTTATAAATTGGCATTTAGCGTTGCCTAAGTTTATGTTATTGCACTTTTTTTGATTAGTTTAAAGAATGTAATGGTAGGGAATGTAACTGTTTTTATCGATGCCTTTAGTAGTCATTTCAATGTTTAACTTCCTAATTTCCATTTGGCTATTTAATTCAACAAGACTATTTATCCACGTTGGCAGTGCACTAAAACCAGCAGTAAGGCAGAACTGAGTGATATCGTTATGTCAATATTCAACATGGCCTCATATTTTGTTATCCTACAGTACTAATTCTTCAAGTACCTGCTATATAAAATATAATGAAATAAAACGAGGCACTGTGTTTTACTGTGGTGGTACTTTTGCAAACACCTGAATATCAAATGTAATGCAAAATAAATAGAAGAGAAAATAAATATCAAAAGGATGTTTTTCACAGAACAAAGTGACATAAGAAAATAAAATAAGCATATTAGGGCAGTAGCCAATGAAACACATGGGGGAGGGAACACACTTAACTTGTATGTATCCTTATTACGTAATCCCGTTACATGTAATCCATTAGCCTCCATATATGCAAATGAACAAATGGGGAACCTGGCGGGTGGTTTTGATGTAGTGAAACAACAATATATATATATTATATTCATCCGGGGAGGTACGTCAAACAAACAAAAGTGTTAGGAACCACTGCTCCAAACAGACTTTCCACTTGTTGCCGTTTTAGGAGCCTGTAGGTTATCTTAACGGTATTCCTGGGTGTTGGAAGTATCCCCGTGTTCTCTGCAGCGCCTCTGAAGAACCATCGCAGTTTAGATCGGTCCGTTTTATAGTTCCTCCTCTACACATGCTGTGCAGGGAGGCCGTGTATTAATAAACTGAGATGAAGACCCTCGGATTACATGTAACAAGAAGTAACCCTTCAAAATAAAAGCATGGTAGCCCCTTCTTTTGAAAGGTGAGAGGGAGTTTTGAGGAATATAATAGCAATTAATCTTAAGATATGTTGCTCAAAGCAGTTCATAGAAATTAAACACTGTGATGATTAAATGAAGATATTTTGATTGCACATATCAATAGAGGATTCTACGGTGGCCGACAGGTGCAAATGCGTTACAACAAGTATTTACAGTGCATTACCTACACAATGTAAAGCCTATGGGAGGCATTCAAAGCTGAATTAAATAGAGTCTATCAACATTATTATAACATAAAGCGTCCCTCTGCATGCTGCTGTGTGCTGGTGTCAGCTGCACCATCATAAAGCTCTTTATGCATGGATATGAATGCATGTTTTGCCACAGTATATTTCTAATGGAGCGTCTCACCATGCCCCGTGCTTATCGTTGATTAACTCATCACGCAATTTGATGAGTTTGATAATATCATTATGTTATTAGCCTCCATTTGAACACATGCATCTGCCTGTCTTCCCCGCACATACCGCCATTACTAATTATGCTCCTCTCCAGTATTGGCACCGTGCCAACGTGGTAATCTGAATCCCTTGCTGTGATTGTGTGCTCCATTTCGAGGGGGACTGTTGTAATATGGGAAAAATGGCATAAAAATGCAAGGATTTAAAAAAACATCTGCCTTTTTTTTTTCAGCTCGCTGGCTTAATGTGTCCATGTATAAACATTTAGATCCCATTGGGAGTCTATTAGCATCCCAACAGTTATAATAAAGCATAATCCACGGCTAAAGCCACAGTTTGGCCATTTGGGGTTTCAACACGTGAGCTGTTGATTCCCCAGCATGCTGGATTATTTATACACATCTCAATGTTTTTTAGTATATGGCAGCAAAATAACACCTGGTGTTACTCCTGCCACCAAAGTAAAAAGTGTTTCCTGTGCTTTTTTATGCTCCATATCCCATATTAAACTGGAATAAACTGGTCAGTGCGATTATTGTTGTGCAAAAAACACCAGTGCAGAAACACAGTTTATGCCAGAGCCGTGTCCCCACATTAAAAAAAACTGTTCTTTTATTTTTAAATGCTTTTTTCTCCACAACTTCTGATCATACTTTGAATCCAAATATCTATGTTTAGGTTTCACCAATGATCATTTCCAGGATGACACAAGACTACTTAGAGGTACTTATTATCCAGATGTTTAACGCTCGTGTCCACACACACCGATGCAGTATCTCTCACAAAATCACCCAAAGAAATCATCATATCTAAGTGTTTCAACATTGTTACTAGTGGTTTTATAATGGGTTAGTGTTGTAATGAGGTGGTCGCTAATAGCCGTTATTACTGCAATAATACATACTGTTTTTTAAGC
The DNA here is from genome assembly GCF_000735185.1 of Notothenia coriiceps. NCBI lineage: Eukaryota > Metazoa > Chordata > Actinopteri > Perciformes > Nototheniidae > Notothenia > Notothenia coriiceps. Next base: position 54,039 of record NW_011357159.1, read on the forward strand.
ATTTACGACGCCATTAGTTACAACCTAAAAATCCTGCACTTTTAAATGTTCTTTACTCGCATTACGTTATTTACAGATTAGGCACATTGCTATGTTCCATTTTTATTTTTATTGTGATGCGTGGGGTCAGTCCCAGAAAGAATATAATCTGCTGTGACATGTCTCCATGCTTTAATATTCAAAAAGCTCTTTATTGTTCTCATACTGCCTGTGCTGCAGCACCTCTTTTCACCCTCTGTCTGAAACCAGATCCCAGTCTGCTCTGATTGGTTATTTGGACAGCTTTGTTGGGATTGGTCAACCGCTCAGAGGTGTCCCGCCCCTTAGCCTATCATTTAAAATATGTTGGAGCGCTAGCCAATAGGCGAGTGTTACATATTACTCTATATGTTCCAGAAGAAAAGAAAGCAGTGGACTGTAGTTGTGATACTCTTTGGTAACTGAGGAGCAATATAACTGGAGATAAAAGATACAATAATAAGCTTTGGGGATGTATTTTGACGAAATGCAGCAAAAGGCCCAATTACCCAAATAATATACTTATCTTTGTGAAGAAAGAGCGATTTAAAATTCACGTTAATCAGTTGTAGCCTCAGGCATGACATGACATTCATTCTAAGTGACATGGAGAGGTGGCTTAAAGACAAGCAAGATATCTCTCACACACACAAGTATGTGTGTATATATATATATATATATATATATATATATATATATATACCTCTCTGTGCTAAAAGAAGTACACATTATTTTTTATCTTCTCACACAAGAGGGTCCTTGATTAGAAAAAGTGAAGCTCAGTTAATCCTTTCTACCTGCTGCTGAATATGACTCTTTCCAAAAAAGGCTAAAAGCAGGAATTACCTACACACACACACACACACACACACACACACACACACACACACACACACACACACACACACACACACACACACACACACACACACACACACACACACACACACACACACACACACACACACACACACACACACACACACACACACACACACACACACACACACACACACACACTCTTCTCTTCTCCTCCCGACGCCCAAGTCAGCCCGGGGACACACTTTATCAAGGATATTATTACTCAGAGGGATTTGAGCACCATATTGTAAATGTGTGAAGGTTCACACACTGTAGGCTGGCTTTCAGTGTTCTTTGTTTACTGTCACCTTATAGTAATCAACCCTCGTCCTCTTTTTGTCTATAATTTTTTGTTTAAATGCTAAGTTGTTTATTTTAGTAAGAGTTTATATAAAAGAGTCATGTTATCTTCATTTCATGTGACAGTGACTCAGTGTTGCTGCAGATTTTCCTCAGATGTTTGATAACTGAAATGTTCAATCAGTCTTGTGAAATACATTAAATGTTAATTGAATTTGGTTCTTTCAAACTTTGATCAAAGAGTCGTTTCTCCAAATGTAAAATATTTCATCACATTTTCATCAAGCCTAAGCTCTCAATTAAAGCTATGTAAACCAATAGAGTAAACATGATAGAGAATATGCTTCTCACTTGTGCTGCTCTTAAGTGTTTCTCTGTTTCTGTGTGTGTGTTCAGCCTACATCGAGGATGTGGCGCGCTGTGTGGACCAGAGCAAGCGCCTCATCATCGTCATGACGCCCAGCTACGTGGTGCGGAGGGGGTGGAGTATCTTTGAGCTGGAGACGCGGCTGCGCAACATGCTGGTGACCGGCGAGATCAAGGTCATCCTGATCGAGTGCGCCGAGCTGCGCGGCATCATGAACTACCAGGAGGTGGAGGCCCTCAAACACACCATCAAGATGCTGACGGTCATCAAGTGGCGCGGGCCGTCCAGCAACCAGCTCAACTCCAAGTTCTGGAAGCAGCTGCTCTACGAGATGCCCTTCAAGCAGATGGAGCCCCTGAGCATCTCCCACGAGCAGGTGCTGGACGTCAGCGAGCAGGGCCCCTTCGGCGAGCTGCAGACCGTCTCTGCCATCTCCATGGCGGCGGCCACCTCCACCGCCATGGCGACGGCACACCCGGACTTGCGCTCCAACTTCCACAACTCCTGCCACACCCAGATGAGGCAGAAACACTATTACCGTAGCTACGACTACGACATGGCGCCCGGCGGCACGCTCCCGCCCATGTCCACGCTGGGCAGCCAGCACACCTACTGCAACATCCCCATGACGCTCATCAATGGGCAGCGGCCACAGGGCAAGTCGCCGCGGCAACAGAGCATGGAGGAGGCCCACGCGAACAACGCCATGCTGCCCCTGCTGCCCCGAGAGACCAGCATCTCCAGCGTCATCTGGTGACAGAGATCTGCACAGAGGACTCACCTCTGGCACTTGGACCCTGAACGCACCGGAGGCAGAGGCGCCTGATTGGCCACTTGCTGCTGTTGAATTTGCACCAGGAAACATCAGGGGGAGGGTGGATACTTTGGGGATGAGGTGGTGGCAGATTTTCATCTTTTTTTTTGGTCCAATGAGAGCTTTTATTGAAACTGAACAACAAAACAAAAACAAGGGAGACTTGTTTGTATGCCTGTATGCCACCATCCTTTACCCGGAGAGTCAAGGAATACAGGGTCCTGTACATACGTTTTCTAATTCTTTGTAGCATCAGTGTTTTGGACTTCTTCTTATGTTTGATCATCAGTTGGGACTATATCTTCTTTTTCAGTTTGTACAAAAGTGAAGCAATGGCCTGTGAGATGTTTTGGATAAACCGTTGTTAGCTTTATCTTTATTTGTTGGCCGGTGTAGTTTGTAAAGCTTTGGGAGTTTTTTCGGGAGTTGGGATTTGGCTTGGATTTCCTGGGAGGCTGCCGTAAAGGGTTGAGAATCTGGACTCAACCAGAATATGCAAAACACGGAGTCCAGACAACAGGGACACGCTGGGTTCACACATCGATCATATTCGAACGCTTTCGAGACATCCACGGAGGAGGATATGAAGAATATGGTGCTAGGCTACAAATCTCTCTGTTTCTCTCACGATTACGTTAAAAGACAAAAAAAAAAAACAGCCTTGCTATTTACCTTAACAGATGATTATATCACCGAAACATTAATTATGTGTATTATTTTATGACAAAAGAAAAGTCTATTTTTGTAACCCGAGGGATATTTGCTTAGTTCAAGTTTCTGATGGAGGTAGAGATCGGAGAGAGATAATAAAAAAAAATGTTTTGTTATGTGGAACTGCACAGCTCACCATAGGTCATTCACTAAATGTCTTATATTGCTAGAGAAAGAGAAATGTTGTTTTCATCATTAGAAAGAGGAGTTTTTGTCATTTCAAACAGATTGCAGTTCAGCAGGATTTCTTTATGTGTTGCTGAGTATACAGTGATGGAGCTGTGGGCAGTGCAGAGGGAGGAGAGGCTGGCCATGGCACCTGGTTTCCTCTGAAGGACCAAACAAGTATCTCTGATATTCACTTCCTCCTAAATGACAGCTCTGTTATTTGTTCGCCATTCCCCCCTGTCAGCTGGGTTGACAAATAAACGAGGGCTTGTAACACTTGCTAACTGGATGACAAAGTAATATTTAGTTCAAGGGAATGGGATGTGACGCCATCAAGGTCAAGTTGGCCATCAGTGACTGCAACTCAACGAAAAGCGTAACATTTTCACTTTCAAACCTCTTAAACATGGATTTATAAAGAGGACTGGAGAGTCGGAGGCGGGGGCGGGGGGGATGGATATTGACAGCTGCTGCTTAAGCTACACACGCTATCCTCCAAAGATGGCCGCCCCAGAATGCACCGTGGTTCCCATTGCATTTTAACATTTAAAGGTAACATTTTAGAGGATGTAATTAATTATATTTCTGACCTACTGACCAATAATCATGGGGTGTATTCTCCTCAACAATAACCTTTTAGTATAAACGCCTTCCAAATAAAGAGGGACAAGAATGTATTTAAAGATCTTGATTAAATCCTGGAGTATATGTTTCTACGCTATAGAAATGCTACTTAGAGCAAGTTAGAGCAGCTACAGTGAACCATTCACAGAGTAGTCCTTTATCTCTTTAAATCATACTAAAAAAAGAGCTATGTCCGACTGTCCCTCCTGCAGCTGTGCCATCTTTTCTGTTTCTTTCTAACCTCATACTAAAACACCTGCAGCCTCTCATCCCATGGAGATCATTTAGTGCCATAAAATATGCAAAGAGAGGACACAATAAATGAATACACGTGTTATTCCCCCTTTATCTTCTAGCAATCTTCAGTTTTTGATTTGACTCCAAGGACGTGTCTCAATCAGACCTTCCCCCCTTATGAAAAGTGAGATATTGCTTCAAGGTAGGGCCCCACTTCCTAACACAGGAGTAGTTGTGCTCTATGACATGGCATTGTGTAAATATAATCAAGAAAATAACGGGGTTTAGATGACGACAATCGAGCCATATTTCAGAAACACTAAAACCTGACTGCAGGTTAAATGGATGAGATTTGGAGCTTGAGATCAGCGAGAAGCATTTTATTCACATTTCTGTTTCACGGTGAAATTAACATGTCTGGGCTCTGATGATAAAGTTGATGGTGATGATGATGGTGATGGTGATGGTGATGATGATGATGAAATAATGACGATATATAGCACAGAATTATTCCAGGCACTTTCACGACTCTTGAGACGACCTATTTCTGATTTATTTTCTATTATGTATCTGCAATGTTCATTAAAAAGAGATACTGTTATTATTAATAAAACCACATTTACGATAATGTGAGTTCTCTGTGTGTGTGTGTGTGTGTGTGTGTGTGTGTGTGTGTGTGTGTGTGTGTGTGTGTGTGTGTGTGTGTGTGTGTGTGTGTGTGTGTGTGTGTGTGTGTTGGGAGCA
>NW_011357160.1:0-2391 GCF_000735185.1 Notothenia coriiceps
ATCGGTACCAGTAAAGGAGGTAGGGAAGTAACCAAACATGAGACAGTTAGAGCAGGAAATAGCACCCGAGGGTGGGGAAAGAGCCATGGCTAGCTATCAAGCTAAAGTAGCTACCGTTAGCAAACCCGAAAAGAGTGTAGGCAACTGTGGAGTTACAGTCGCTAAGAGAAGGAGAGTTGTGAGTGCTTAAGCTGTAGTAACGTGTGATTACAACGTCAGGCAGTTGCCGTGATCAAGAGTTTTAAAACGATCGATTAAGTTTAAGATAATAAGCTATCAGCAACAGAACAGGCACACGGGATACCTGGAGATGACAACAACAATCGGAAGTTACAACATGCTTACCGCAATAGTGGTCCGTGTAGAAAACTGTGTGTTGAAAAAGTATTATTAGGAATTAGCTATCATTAGCATCACTATTAGCTAGAAATAGCACAGATCACCATTAGCTAAATTAGCACACATTAAACTAGCTTCAGACCAAAAGTTACAAACTTCAAACATTTTGCACATAACAGAACCAAATCGCACATGAATAACTCACAGACAAATAGTCTCCAAGGCTCAAGCATCACACACACGAACACAGTTTGCATGAGGTCTCTGCTCCATGTGTTCTTCTTCTTCTTCTTCTTCTTTTTCTTCTTTCGTGTTTATTGGCGGTTGGCAAACCAACTTGTAGGTGCATTACCGCCACCAACTGGACTGGAGTGTGGACAAGAGACTAAGCAGAAAACAATAAACAAAAGAAACAAAACAAAACAAAGAACCAAAACTCTAGATTATTTTAAATGTATCAATTTCTCTTAGAAACTTAATAATCTCAATATATATTGCCTGATGTTTTCCCAAACAGCCCTGATAGTGACAAGTCATGGAATTTTGCTTTCTTCAATGTCTGGAAAAGCACATTTCTCTGAGTACTATATTTTTGCTCCATGTGTTGATCTCAGTGCTCCGTTTACAAAGATCCTCACAAAGCATCGAGCGCTCACTCTGACACGCCCCCAGCAAACCAACAAAACCAAGGAGCGCTCACTGCGAGCCAAAAAACATGTCCCAACTCTATAAAAATAGAAATAGGCAGCACATACAGAGATGCTGTATGAGAAACCAATGTGAGTTTGGAAAATTGCACAATATAAATCTATTCTAGTAGACCTCAACAATGGAATTATGATCAGTAGAAATGGCCATGACATGGGACCTTTAAAGTTATTAGCTAAATAATCAATTATAATACCTCACCTTGGACGTGAGAAAGTATGGATTTCAGTTAAAATAAATATTCGATTAATTTAGAGAAAAACGAAAAAATAATGAATTATGAATTATCTTATCCTGGCATATGTTCCCTTCCCTTCTGCTCATCCTGTTGAAGTAAATATATTTGGAATTTGGACAGACAAAACAAGACATCACCTTCAATTTTGAAAAACTACCATGGATGCTTTCACCATTTCTGACATTTTAAAGAACAAAAAAAGATACAATCAGGACATGAATCGATAATTAAATCATTGGTAGGTTCAGCCATAATTCCTTGCGCTTAGGAAATCATAAACAAAGAAAATGTAATCATAATAGTTGCAATCAATTAACTGAAAATCAATTAATTTATTCAGCTTAATATGTTTCCCAATCCAACACAATTGGTGCAAATGTATAGCCTGAGCTGAGGTCATGGCTAGGTCAATCATTCCCATTGCTCCAAGTCGGCCGACCAACCAATGTGGCCCTGAAGTGAAACTGTGTTCTTTAATTTCCGATAACTTAGGTTAAATGTTTTCTATGTGTGATCTAAACTTTGATTCCTTCTGATTTATTATTGGGACTTTGCAGTTCATAGAAATCTGTAAAGTAACATTGCCTTTCCCTGGATATTAATGTCCTCATTTATCTAGGAACATATTTGTAAACCTCCCTGATATTCTCTCACTTCTTAGAAATACACTACCATGAAAATAGATAGAAGCCAACTTTTGGTATTCCTCTTTTGCATAACCATTTCACCAGGGGACTATGCTCCAATTAAAACACTGAGTAAGTGCATTGAACAAATCAATGACTGGATGTGTCAGAACTTTCCCCAATTAAACAAAGATAAAACTGAGGTAATGGTTTTTGGAGCCAAGGCAATGTTCAAAACAACAGATAAAGCCAGAAATATAGGTGTAGTCATGGACTCTGACCTGAGTTTCAACAGTCACATTAAAAACAGTTACTAAATCAGCCTACTATCACCTAAAGAATATATCTAGGATTAAAAGACTAATGTCACAGCAGGACTTGGAAAAACGTGTCCATGCTTTTATCTTCAGTAGACTGGACTACTGTAATGGTGTCTTTACAGGTCTCACTAAAACATCTATTAGAAAGCTGCAGCTGATT
>NW_011357161.1:0-3598 GCF_000735185.1 Notothenia coriiceps
CTCAAGTACAAGAGCTGAGTACTTCTACTTTTACTCAAGTACAAGATCTGAGTACTTCTACTTTTACTCAAGTACAAGATCTGAGTACTTCTACTTTTACTCAAGTACAAGATCTGAGTACTTCTACTTTTACTCAAGTACAAGATCTGAGTACTTCTACTTTTACTCAAGTACAAGATCTGAGTACTTCTACTTTTACTCAAGAACAAGATCTGAGTACTTCTACTTTTACTCAAGTACAAGATCTGAGTACTTCTACTTTTACTCAAGTACAAGATCTGAGTACTTCTACTTTTACTCAAGTACAAGATCTGAGTACTTCTACTTTTACTCAAGTACAAGATCTGAGTACTTCTCCTCCCTCCTCTGTTTTCTGGACGGTATAATACATAGATATATACAGTGTATATATAGAATATATATCAGTGTATATTAGTATAGAGTGTATATGTACCTGCACAGATGTGGGAGGGGCTCAGCCCCAGCAGCTCAGACAGGAAGTGGAACCCAGCTGCTGTCAGTCGGCTCTTCACAGCTGGACTGAGAGAACAGCTGGAGATCTGCATCTTCATCTGAGTATACAGAGAGTACGTTAGAGAGGTCATTATGGGGAAAATAACATCCGACAGGCTGACCAGGAGCCCGACGCGAAGCGGAGGGATCTAGATCTGCATGAAAATCGACCGAACTTCTTTCTGCAGATGTGACTGAGCATCCTTAACAACGGTCAATAAATCCTTGACAGCGGTCTGTCTGTTCTGGATTAACAACGTGTCACGTGTTCTGAATTGACCAATCAGAATCGATTATTCAACTAAGCGATGTAATAAAAAGTATTAAATATTCTTTAAACTGTGTATAAAGTATTAAATACTCTTTAAACTGTGTACGACCTGCTCTTCACCGCTCGCGTTTCCCAGCATGCCTTTTGCCTCTGAGGAGCCTTACTTCCGGTTTCACAGTAAAGGTTGTATTCAGTTGATCGATTTCTCTTATTGTGAATTTGTTTGCGTTTATGTGACCTGTAAGTAAACAATAATAAATACTTAGTGTATCTCTAACAACAGTTGATAATAAACAATAATAAAAACGTAGTGACGTCACTCCAACAACAGCGGAGGGTTTACATGCTTTTATTCTGAAGGCATTTCCGGTCGTTCACAGCAGCTGATCGTCGCGCTGCGTGTCGTCATGAAGACGCGACACAAGGAACACGTGAGAAGAGCCGTTTGTTATTTTCTTATTTTCTTATTCCCAAGGTGAGTTTAGAATTAATATTATAACGTTTATATAATATATACTATATAGGTGAGTTTAGAGTTAATAAGCAGTGTTACGCGTTACCACTGCTTATTAAGTAACGGAGTTACACTAATGGGTTACTTTTTGCTGTCACGAAGTAATGTTTATGTTTATTAAGGATCCCCAGTAGCTTTTGCTCTCAACAAAAGCTACTCTTCCTGGGGTCCGACATTTACAACAACAATACAACAACATTCAAGACATAAGTCCTGCATCATTAACAACATCACCAATATCATCAACCACCACACATAATGCAATAACCGTAACCATTCTCACACATACACACACCTTTTAATGCACTTTATATACTATTTTTATATCAATATTTTTAACAATTTATTCCCCCGTATGATTGTATGTTGTCTGTCCTATTGCCGTGTTTTTTAGTGTTATGTATTTGTTTGTATTTTTTGCACACCGGGACAGAGTTGCACTCTGAATCTCGTTATACTCTGAGTATAAGGACAATAAAAGGCTTTAACTCAACAATCTCATCCAAGGATGAGTGCAGACCCCCACCAGCACAAAGCATGAGATCACAGCTCACAGGGTACATGGTCATTAGTAGATGGCCCTTCAATCTGTTGTTGAAAGAGGCTCTGGACTCTGTGTCAGCGAGGTAGTTTGGCAATGAGTTCCTTCATAGCTCTATAAGATCCAGAAGATGTGTCCTGGGTTTAGGTGCCCGTAGATGGCCTGATGTAGCTTGTCTAGTCTTATGGTCATGCTCGTCTCTTGTGTAAGCAATTTGATCATAAAAATACAGTGTTTTTTTGCTAAATTGGAATTTTTTTTGAAAAGTGATAACACGAGATTGCAGACGTTTCTCAACCGGAAGCCATGATAGGTTTCTATGTATAACTCCAATGTGAGTGCACTTCGAACAGTGGAGAGAGAGTCTGGCAGCCTGGTTTTGAGCTATTTGTCATTTCTGTAAATGTGTTTTTGCTGCTGATGACCATATGACTGGACAGTACTCAAGATGTGACAAAACCAGAGACTGAATGACTTGTTTCAAAGTGGTTGCTGATACATACTTTGTACATTTTCTCGCCACAGCTATGCTCCTTCCCATTTTAGTTACGATACTGTCAATTTGCTTTGTCCACCGTAAACCAGAATCAAGAACAATGCCAAGCAACTTAGTCTTGTCTACCTGTTCCACTGGCTGACCAGCTAGTGTCAGGCTTAATTGAGGATTGCTGCTTAACATACTGGATCTGAACACCATTGCTTTTGCAATGTTGAGTACCAGTTTGTTATTGTTGACCCAGTCTGCTATGGCTCTCATCTCTATTTGAAGTTAGTTTAACTCACTGCATGTTGATGCTGTACTGTACATTGTGGAATCATCAGCATACATTATTACACTGGACTTATTTAGTACGTAAGGAATGTCATTTCTGAATATAGAATACAACAAGGGTTCGAGTTATAAACTGATCTCTATGGGGGTCTTTAAAACTAACGCGTGCGTGCACACAGTCACAGGCATAGATTGCGCAATAATGTGTTGCGCACCTTGGAGGTGCAGACTCCAACTGATGGTATATATTGCACACCCTTGCGAGTATACAATTATACTGTTCTATGTGTGGTGGATGTGTGTGGTGTCTGGCTCGCTTGCTAGTGTCGCCGGGTTTTTTTCCGGGTGACGGCTGGTCCCCCGTGTTCGTACCGATCCAAAACCAAAGAGTGTTGCTTTTGTTTTTTTGTCGAAAACTAGTTGGTTTTACGTGGACGATCGCCTGTCGATCGTCGATTGGAACGACGATGCCTCCTCGACAGAACCATCCAACAACACACACAACCACACACACACCAACCACACCAGTATACACCAGCAGAGACACACACACAAAAACAACAACACAAACCAACACACCAAAACCCGATACACCACCACAACCACAACACACACAGATACACACACACACGACACACACACACACCACCACACCACCACACCCAACCACACACACACCACACACCACCACCACACACCAAACCACCAACAACACACAACACACACAACACCCACACACACCCACACACAGAACACCAACCACCAAAAACTGGGTGCAATAGCACTCTCGTTAAAAACATACAAGGAATTAACATATCGAGATGCACGCATACTAACACATTGCTCAAGTACACAAACTTCGTACGCGTCTAGACAGGACTTCAACACTCTCTATTCATTTTCGCATTATTTGGGCTCTGCGGAAAACCCACGCTGCGAGGGTGTCAGGACTCACCCTAAAAACATTAATAGGAAACTTCGGATTGT
>NW_011357161.1:3635-4017 GCF_000735185.1 Notothenia coriiceps
CTGAGTACTTCTACTTTTACTCAAGTACAAGATCTGAGTACTTCTACTTTTACTCAAGAACAAGATCTGAGTACTTCTACTTTTACTCAAGTACAAGATCTGAGTACTTCTACTTTTACTCAAGTACAAGACCTGAGAGTACTTCTACTTTTACTCAAGTACAAGACCTGAGAGTACTTCTACTTTTACTCAAGTACAATATCTGAGTACTTCTACTTTTACTCAAGAACAAGATCTGAGTACTTCTACTTTTACTCAAGTACAAGAGCTGAGTACTTTTACTTTTACTCAAGTACAAGATCTGAGTACTTCTACTTTTACTCAAGTACGTACTTCTATCTGAGTACTTCTACTTTTACTCAAGTACAAGAGCTGAGTACTT
>NW_011357161.1:5237-6587 GCF_000735185.1 Notothenia coriiceps
TCAACCACCACACATAATGCAATAACCGTAACCATTCTCACACATACACACACCTTTTAATGCACTTTATATACTATTTTTATATCAATATTTTTAACAATTTATTCCCCCGTATGATTGTATGTTGTCTGTCCTATTGCCGTGTTTTTTAGTGTTATGTATTTGTTTGTATTTTTTGCACACCGGGACAGAGTTGCACTCTGAATCTCGTTATACTCTGAGTATAATGACAATAAAAGGCTTTAACTCAACAATCTCATCCAAGGATGAGTGCAGACCCCCACCAGCACAAAGCATGAGATCACAGCTCACAGGGTACATGGTCATTAGTAGATGGCCCTTCAATCTGTTGTTGAAAGAGGCTCTGGACTCTGTGTCAGCGAGGTAGTTTGGCAATGAGTTCCTTCATAGCTCTATAAGATCCAGAAGATGTGTCCTGGGTTTAGGTGCCCGTAGATGGCCTGATGTAGCTTGTCTAGTCTTATGGTCATGCTCGTCTCTTGTGTAAGCAATTTGATCATAAAAATACAGTGTTTTTTTGCTAAATTGGAATTTTAGTAGAAAAGTGATAACACGAGATTGCAGAAGTTTCTCAACTGGAAGCCATGATAGGTTTCTATGCATAACTCCAATATGAGTGCGCTTCGAACAGTGGAGAGCCAGTCTGGCAGCCTTGTTTTGAGCTATTTGTCATTTCTCTAAATGTGTTTTTGCTGCTGATGACCATATGACTGGACAGTACTCAAGATGTGACAAAACCAGAGACTGAATTACTTGTTTCAAAGTGGTTGCTGTTACATACTTTGTACATTTTCTCGCCACAGCTATGCTCCTTCCCATTTTAGTTACGATACTGTCAATTTGCTTTGTCCACCGTAAACCAGAATCAAGAACAATGCCAAGCAACTTAGTCTTGTCTACCTGTTCCACTGGCTGACCAGCCGGCGTCAGGCTTAATGAGGAGGATTGCTGCCTAACATATGTCTGGATCTGAACACCATTGCTTTTGCAATGTTGAGTACCAGTTTGTTATTGTTGACCCAGTCTGCTATGGCTCTCATCTCTATTTGAAGTAGTTTAACTCACTGCATGTTGATGCTGTACTGTACATTGTGGAATCATCAGCATACATTATTACACTGGACTTATTTAGTACGTAAGGAATGTCATTTCTGAATATAGAATACAACAAGGGTTCGAGTTATAAACTGATCTCTATGGGGGTCTTTAAAACTAACGCGTGCGTGCACACAGTCACAGGCATAGATTGCGCAATAATGTGTTGCGCACCTTGGAGGTGCAGACTCCAACTGATGGTATATATTGCACACCCTTGCGAGTATACAATTA
>NW_011357162.1:0-3191 GCF_000735185.1 Notothenia coriiceps
GTGCGAATTGCAAACCACACCCCGTAAAACTCTGAAAAGTTTTTGTGAAGCCGCCATTTTATTTCCTTTCTCTCTCACCAACGGAGAGAGACTAACTTATGGCAAAACAAAATAAAACGTGGGATCGGTGGAGTGATGAGGAGGTGTCGGTGCTTCTGGCAATTTACCCGGGACTTCGAGTGGCAGTATACGCTTGTTGTTTGCGGCCTGCCAGTAAACCTAAAACTGAAGAAGAAGAAGAAGTGACGTCAGCGGCTTCATTTGCCTAATCCTCCCTCAGGGACTTATTCCCGTGTGAACGCGATTCACTAGGACAGTTACTGGACTAAAGAGTTCGGCAGGACTAAGTACTGGGAACTAAATACGGCAAAGTACTTGGTGTGAAAGCGGCTAATGCTATGGTTCTTTTTCTGGGGTTTGCCTAGGTCCCTTAGTTCCTGTGAAGAGGATTGTTAATGCTTACCAAGTCATTTTGGACAATTCTATGCTTCCAACTTTGTGGAAACAGTTTGGGGAAGCATGACTGTGCCCCAGGTGGCCCAATACTTTTGTCTATATAGTATCAGAAAACTCTAAAAAGCATGAACAAACTAGGGTCCACATGGAAAATGCTATGCGGCTAGCCATGTTTGGGAAAGTAAACACAGCTGTCAAACGTAATGAAGGCTACAGGATAAGGATATGTAAGCATAATAAGGAGATTGACAAAAACAGGCACGTCCTTTCTAAAATAATAGACTGTATCTAGTTCTGTGGTGCCTTTGAGATAGCCCGGCGTTGTAATATGACATATGTTTTTACTTTGTGTATACGTTTGCTTACATTTTGGTAGAGCCGCCCCTGGAGAAATATGCACCAGCCACCACTGGCAATAACGTTTGGTTTGCAAACACTTTAAACAAATAAGGTGCTTTTTAACAGTAGTATTGCATTTACAAAGTAGCAGTTAAAATATTTATTGTAAATCTCAACTTAAACATGAGTTAATGTAATCAAATAAAAATTATAAAGCTATTGTGGGGGAAACTTCTGTAGCAATGGAGAGTCAGGACTCAAATGGCTCATTTCCACTACAGGGCCTCGCTCGGTATGGCTAGGCCTCGTTAGGCCTTGTTAGGACTGGCTCACTTTATGCTGCGTTTCCATTACAGTTTAGTAGCTGGGGCAGTAACTATAATAACGCAGTATAGGCGGAGCCGTGACGTCATCTTCAATGAAAACCACAGAAAAACCACACAGCTGTTAGCCCTCAGAGCTCACAGCTCCTCATATCTGTTCAGGAACTAGACAAAAGTTAAACAAGTACAAACCACAGACTGTCTGTGTCATGGCGAATACAGTCGCTGGTTTATTTATGTCTGTATAAGCCGTTGTTATGAGTGTGGACGGTCGGAGCATATACTGCGTTAGCTTAGCCGATCTCCATTCAGAAAACACGCATTTTAAAAGGTTTTTCGCCTGCCGTCTTGTCTGCAGACTTGTCAAAGCATTAATTCATGCTTTTTACTAACCGGTATCAGTATGTTGTTACTTCTGCATTATTTTGAAACGTGTATTACAATTAAATTACGGTAAAATATGTTCATTGTGTTGTAGTTGTAGTTGCACTCACGTCACTAGTTTAGCATATTCAGCCCGGTTGTTGGCCCGTAAAGAACCACGATTTTGGAGCGCCAGAAAAACTGTGAAAAGGTACCCGTTAGCCGGAACTACTCCTAGTGGAAACGTAACAAAAAACGGGCCGGGTTTGGCATGGCACGCTTAAACCGTGCTACACGCTGCAGTGGAAATGCGCCATTAGTGTTTCAGCCTAATGAGATGCATTCCCCACACTGATCGAATGTCTCTTACATGGAAATGAATGAGTAAATGGAATCAGGAATCACATGACTCACGATGCGGTCGGGAGGGGGGGTGCTGCGGATGAAGCACTTGATCTGACCCTTCTCTCCGTAGAGCACCTGCTGGGTCTGGGTGCTGGAGATGGTGGGGGGACCTGTGGAGGGACAGAGACTCCATCATCACAACATGGACCTGAGCCAAACGTCTTTGCGTCTTTCAACGTCTTTGAAATTCTCAGTTTCCTTTACATTGTAACTCTCACATTTACTTTTTTAATTTAAATCAGCAGTATAGGGATGTTATTTATATATTCAATTACATTAGTAACAAACACACACATACGTGCTCTCCTCTGACAGATTCTAATCATTCCAAGATAAGGAATGTAATACGGAACCAAAGGTTGTTTTAGCACCAGCACACATCCTCATCAGTTACCATAGTGACATGAACATTACCTCCTGAAACATTGACTTTAATTAAATGAATGATGTCAACAGAACTGTATTAGGTTAGTTGAAAGCAATAAGATTACATGTAAATAAAAACTATTAGGTTCAACTTAATATTATTGTTTTCGTCTAACCTAATACAGTTATGTGACATGTGTTGACATGATAAATGTAATTAAAGTCAGTGTTTCAGTTTTTTCAGTGTACTGAAACAAAACAAAGAAACATTATACTGTATGTTGTGCATAAAAAAAAAACGAAATAAAAAAGGTCACACTGTGCTGCATTAATCTGATCAGGTAGGAGGCTTTAGAGCTATTACTCGTCCATGTTTTTGGACTGGGAGTAACCCCCCCCAACGCTGTGTTTGGATCAGAGGAGGGTTTGACGCTCTGAACACTGAGTGACAGGCCTGAAACTGAGGACACTCCGCAAACTGCTGACCATAGAACAGGCCTATTCAACTGGCGGCCCGCGGGCCAGATGCGGCCCAGAACCAACTCCCGAGTGGCCCAGCTTCCCGTAGCCAAATTCCTACACTAGTACAGACCATGAACGCAACACTCCACGTTGCATATAAACCACCAAACCACAACGCAGCACGTTTTTTGAAAGTGCATCTAGTGGTGCTAGTAACGGTGGTCCTATGATAGCAACTCTAAAACATGTCTCTCTCAACTCTGAAGCGTAAATAGAGACAAAACGGTCATTGATCTTGTGGAGCAGATCCAAGTCAAGCTGGACCTTTTCGTGACCGACTTGAGCAAGGGTCGGATACTGCATTTTCCGACGCTCCACAAACACATCACATCTCCGGCACAAATCACGGATGTGATGACAGATTTCATTGCGAGGTTGAAAGAGAACTTTGCCGGTCGATTGGATGGACTTGCTCTG
>NW_011357163.1:0-3232 GCF_000735185.1 Notothenia coriiceps
TGAGATCCACAAGCAGAGATTTGAGATCCACAAGCGCATTTTTGGTTGACAAATACAAAATGGATTCACAAATGCCTGATCGAAAGTTGTCAATGTTAAAGTGGACCTATCATGCTATATTTGAATAATATAGTGTAGGACCATACCTATATAAGGCATATTTATACTTTTTATTTTTCAAAATACCAAACAGATCATGCATTTTAGCCATTCCTCATTTCGCTCAATTTAACACTGTCTTTGCATGGGCTGATTCTGTGAGAACAGCACCATCTACAGGCCTGGCATATGTACTACAGCGTCTCCAGCGCTTTCGAACGGCAATGTCCGTGGCTGTCTCCTCCTGATTGGTGGAGTTGTTCCAATAGCCGTAGCGCCACTTCTGTGACGTCATAGAAGTGTTCAAATCTGGATCAGTCTGTATCAGATCCGTTGCAGCCCCTTTTTAAGAGATTTGGGTATGGAGGAAAATAGAGAGGGTTGTGTTTTCTGACTCTGGTGAGTTCCCTGGAACACCGGGGACACATATTCATGTATAAAAGACGTACAAAAGTGCATTTTGCATGATAGGTCACCTTTAAAGAGATATTCACAAATTCGTTTTGTTTATTTGTAAATTAATTATAGTATTCACAGATCTTTTTTTTTATTTGTGAAAATATTTAGCGTATTTGCAGATCTCTTTTACATTTGAACATTTATTTGTGAGTTTGCAAATCTTTTAAAGGCATTTGTGGATGTGGATGGTTTACATTTACAAATCACATATTTACACACAAATTATTTTTATGTTCACACAAATATTTATGAAACAAATCTAAGCCCATACACACGGAACTAAAGTTATCAAATTGATCAAAGGGAATAAAGGTTTTGTAATGATATTATAATCATTCTGTAACCAAAACTCAGTTGGTGGTTGTTACTCTTATAATTAGTGAATCATATGTCCTGTTCCTAACATGTCTTGGAAATAATTATTTAAGTTTATTGAGGTTTTATTATGAACAAATCTAAACTGTCCATCTGCCAGTTAAAATATCCCAGATCCAAAGACATGCATGCAAATCAATTACAAATGTTTTTTAACATTAGATATCAAAATTTAAATAAAAATGCGTATACATCTGCCAGGGAGTGACTTTTGAAAACTTGTTTTCAGAATGCAGAAAGGAGTGAGTCTGACTCAGAAGGCGGACTACCCTGCATACAGACTGATGAGAGCACAGGCCTTCGACAATTTGGTGAGTAGTATAAGTTGGTAGTGTTACACGGGAAGAAACCTCCACTGAGTTGTTGGAAAGATGGGGGCTAACATGAAAAAGCATTTATTAGATTTCCAAATAAAAACATGTTTGGCAAATTTGAAATCAATGTTGTTATTCTAAATGCTAATTAGCACATGGCGATCTGGATGAGATGAAATATCGTATTTCTACCTAAATAGTTTGATCGATATGAAGTGGAGGAAGGTCATTGACAGAACAGCTACAACAGACTCAAACATATCATTTTACAGTCATGCAGCCTTTAAGAACCAGAAAAAGACTACACGTGTTATATTACTATATTACAAAAGTCCCAAAATCTAATTTTAAATATTTCATCTTATATCCTGATATTGATATAATATTGACATATTGACCAGTCCTTGCCTACTATCTTTATATTGACAATTGTCTACTTGTATCAATATTACTACTGTCAACTTAGTTTAAACTGGAACTACTGAACTTATTTTGGATGTTAAACGACCGGCAGTGGCTCAGTCAGTAGGGGCTTGGTCTGTGAGCCGTAGGGTCGCTGGAACAGTCCCAGAACAGACCTAAAATATGGAGTGTTGGCTGGTACTTGGAAAGGTCCCTGTTCACCTCCTGGGCCCTGCCGTGGTGCCCTTGAGAAAGGCACCACACTACCATACAAATAAGAAATGCTCTGGAAACCCACTGTACACTTTCCCGCACACACTTATCACATCAGTATATATTCATTATAAAGAGCTTGTAATTGTCTCTGACTGTGACAATGACCTTCTTTTAGAATGCACTTACTCATTTCCACAGTCCAACTCTCACTCATGTTAATTCGTTGTCGGGAATAATCAAGGGATTCTGATTTAGGTCCAGATTATGTAGCAGCTAATGAAAAGTTATCCTTTAAAAAGGTTATCTGACAGTTTGATAAGTTTAGAACCCTCAGAGGAAACATGGCTGCCCTTCCTGCAGTTTGAGAACACGGTCACAGCATGTAAAGTGAAGGTCAGTTGACAGGAAGTGGATGACCATCTCTGACCCTTGTGTTGCAGCCTGGCGACAGGAAGCTGGCCCACAGTGCCCAGATGTACCACTACCAGCATCAGAAGCAGCAGATGCTCTCTATGGAGAAGTGAGTTACAGTGCATCTGGAAATTATTCATGCCCCTTAACTTTTTTCCCATTTTGTTATGCTACAGCCTTATTTCAAAATGGATTAAATATATTTTGTTTCTCAATATTCCACACATAATACCCCTTAATGACAAAGTACAAATGTTTTTAAAGAATTGTTTGCAAATGTGTTAAAAATAATCAAATGAAATATCACATGTACATAAGTATTCACACCCTTTGCTATGACACTGAAAATTGAGCTCAGGTGCATCCCGTTTCCACTGATCATCCTTGAGATGTTTCTATAACTTGACTGGAGTCCACCTGTGGTCAATTCAATTGATTGAACATGACTTGGAAAGGAACACACCTGTCTATAATATAAGTCCCACAGTTGACAGTGCATATCAGAGCACAAACCAAACCATGAGGTCCAAGGAATTGACTGTAGACCTCAGAAACAGGATTGCATCAAGGTACAGATCTGGGGAAGGGTACAGAAACATGTCTGCAACATTGAAGGTCCCAACGAGCACAGTGGTCTCCATCATTTGCAAATGGAAGATGTTTGAAACCACCAGGGCTCTTCCTAGAGCTGGCTGCCCAAACCAAACTGAACATCGGGGAGAAGGGCCTTAGTCAGAGAGGTGACCAAGAACCTGATGGTCACTCTGACAGAGCTCCAGTGTTCCTCTGTGGAGATTGGAGAACCTTCCAGAAGGACAACCATCTGTGCAGCACTTCACCAATCAGGCCCTTATGGTAGAGTGGCCAGAAAGAAGCCACTCCTCAGCAAAAGGCACATGAAAGCCCACATGGAGCACCTAGAGGACTCTCAGACCATGAGAAAAACAAATTGTCTG
>NW_011357164.1:0-5032 GCF_000735185.1 Notothenia coriiceps
GTGGGTAGTGTAGTCTCTTTGGCACTCCACATTTGAGAGAAAACAAGTTGTTTCTCAGAATTGAAGGGGAAAAACACAGTGTACACAATTTAAACCTATCAATGTCGTTTAATTAACAAAGGTAATCTGGTGTTTTTGAGTTGATGAGTAGTGGAGATATCACTGTCAAATCAATCGACAGTAAGGAGAATACTTACTTCCGGATGTACAATTCTCCGTTATCCAATGGGAATGGACGCTCACATTGCCTTTAAGAGCTGCCGACATAAACGGGTGCGGTGCTTCCATGAGCGTCAAATACCGCCGCCGATGGGAATACATTGCAATCAGTTGAAAGCTCTTTGCGTCCCTTTATGATGCTGAAGGAGCCTCGGCGCATCACAACTGCACGCCATGGGTCCCTGACCAAGCGTCGCTCCTGGACATTTAGGGAGTGAGAGTGTGTTGGATTTACAGAGATGGAGGTCTATTAATCTAACACTGGCAGGGAAGATCAACTGTATTAAGATGAACGTTCTACCCCGATTCCTCTACCTTTTTCAATGTCTCCCTATATTTCTTCCAAAGTCCTTTTTTTCTTCTGCTATAGGTAACATCCTCCAAAATTCCTTCCAATCTAAAAGTCTTCATTTCAAGAATCTATTCTAGCATATCATCCCTAGGAGACACATCCATCGACAAAATTAGAGAGAGATGGGAGGAGGAGCTAGGAGACGGAATACCTGATTGCTCATGGACTGAGGCTCTGACGAGAGTTAACGGGAGCACATTGTGTGCTAGACTAGGTGTAATCCAATTTAAGGTCTTGCGTCGTATACACCTCTCCAAATCTAGGCTGGCCAGAATCTACCCTAATGTAGATGAGAACTGTAGCAGATGTCATAATGCTCCAGCAACGCTAACACACATGTTTTTGTCATGTCCCTTGTTATTTGATTTTTGGTCAGTAGTTTTCAGGACCCTTTCACAGGCACTAGATTTGGTTCTGCAACCTAACGCCTATTCAGCTATCTTTGGCACAGCGCCAACTGACCAACGGATAAGTAACAAGCATAAAGACATTATGGCATTTGCCACTCTACTTGCCCGTAGGAGGATTTTGTTTTGTTGGAAATCCCCCAAACCACCTTCCTTATGGTTGACTGACCTTATGCTCCACTTAAGTCTTGAAAAGATGAAATACACACTTAGGAAAAAGAAAAAGAAAAGTGATGTTTCTGTACATCTGTCATGCCCACCTTTTTTTCAAGAAAAAAAAGGGAAAAAAAGGGTAAGAGTGAACTGTAAGACTACTACTGACTACAGACTTGTCAGTCAGTGCTCAAGTGGACCAGCCAATCAGCAAGAATAATCTAACCCAAATCTGTAGAACTGTGTTTTTAAATATTAAATGTCTATGAACCTGTCCTGCCTTGACAAAATGTACATTTTACAAAGTCTTTATTTGTTTCATGATGTCGCAATCATCTCATGACTTTTATTTTGAAAGGAAGCACGATTATTAGTCCTATTGTTAAATAGATATGGTTATATTATTATATTTGATTAGTTAGTTCATAATGTCTTTTTAATGTTGCCTTTTATCTCAAACTAAACAATTTTGCTGCTGCTAGAAGAAGTTTAGATGGATGCGTACTTGCACTGTACCTAAAGCTGTACATTTCCCCGATGTGGGACAAATAAGGGATTTCTAAAATAATACTGCAAGCAAGAGTCTTGTTGCTTAAATAGAATGAATGCAAACAACAACAATATCCTAGCTTAAACTAGATAACAGTCAACTCTAAATGGCTCAAATGATGAGGTTCAGGCTGCATTGAGCATTTGTTATGGACCAGCTTCAAGGGAATTGCACAATTAAAATTGTATGGATATTTTATAGAACCCCAAATCAGTCAGTCCCGATAACCCTGACTCGCCCCCCAAACCCCCCTTGGATAACACAGCTCTTTGATTGTACAAGCCAAAGGGCAGCCATGTTAGGACAACTAAACAGATTGAAAACAAATCCAACCAAGCTCAGCTGCAGGCGCCTCACACACACACACACACACACACACACACACACACACACACACACACACACACACACACACACACACACACACACCTTCACACATGGCTGCAGTGAGTGAGAGACACATTCAGGACAGGGTCTGTGTTTTTCTGACACTTCAGTCTGGAACATTCTCCACAGAAAGGTTGGAGCTACCACTGGGACATGTACTAACCAGTCTCTAACCAAGCTAACGTCAAGTATGCGTGAAACATGAGAACCCTTTACAGTTTTTTCCAAACAGCTCATAAAACTAGAGAGGAAGACGTCCGGAGAAGGATTTCCTGTGAACTCACGGCCCGTCCACACGGCGGCGTGCGCGTGCGTTGAAGCTTCAACGCTTCTGCCCATTCACTTTAAATAGGGTGACGTCACGCATCGCCAAACTGCATTGTGGTTCAACGCACGCCGCCGTGTGGACACTGCGTCACTGCTAACTGTCCTCCACAACAGCCAACAGGTGTGATGTTTGTCATCTTTTACATAACGCTTAATGTCATTTAGCTAACGCTTTTTCCAAAGCCATTTACATACGCATCAATACCGTAGACATGCCTATTGGAGCAATGTAGGGTTAAGTATCTTGCCCAAGGACACTTCGACATTGACATTGGGCTGGGTATCGAACCACTGACACTCCAATTGGTAGAAGCCCATTGACACCCCTTGGCTACAGCCAACCATCTTTGTCACAGATGCTGTAATAAAGTGATTGAATTTTTTAATTGAGATTAATATGCCAAGAATGCATAATTCCATGGCAAATGATTCCAACTCATCCATTGGACTGGTTTTACATTACATGTTATTTAGTAGACATATTTATCAAAAGCGACTTAGACTTCAATACCATATACATATCAATGTGGGGTTACGTTTCTGCCAAAGACACTTTGAGATTTTGACTGAAGTGGCTCAGGATCAAACCACTGAACCTCTGATAGAATGCAAAGGAATACCATTCATACGGTTACCAGACAGTAAGAGGCAAAAATAAAAATGTAATGATCATCTCCCTGAAAATGCATTTACATACTGACCATCAACACATCCATAACCAGATGTGAAAACATTTGTCCACAAACAAATAATAATCTGCTCTGTATGAGTGTGAAACAGCAGTGCAGTTTTCCCAACAGACGCTTCTTCTCAAACACACACCACTTGTTCTCATAACTCACACTGATGTGAGCACAGACATCACACACAGGCTGCAGCAATTAGTGAAACGTACACACTTTTGCCTGCTGGGAAATCATCTCAACAGACACTTCAAACCAACTGTGTTTTCATCTGGGCCTCTTTCCATAACAACCCCTACAACATGCCCCTTCCCCATATTCACATGGACCATTAACAGTTGTTATGCAGGTATATTATTAATTCACATACATGGTTAAAACATGTGTCAAACGTTACAAACATGGAGAGTTAACAGAAATTAGGCAGATGACTCCATTTTAAAACCCTGTATTTAGGTGATGCTTATGCCATACTTTGAATCCAAATACAGACACAAATTCATTTTTGAAAAAACTAACACATACATAAACAGTGAAAACATGTTTTGGCGATTGTTGCCATAGCAGCTTTGCATTAAAGCCAACTCATACTGTCTGTGTTGGTGTGTCCGCTTTAGAGTGGTGCAGTGATGACGTATCTTTGTAGGCCGACCAGGAAGTTAGCATTGGGACGGTTCCCTCGACAAAAACAATGGGATTTTTCCATTGGATTTTGGAATATTGCAGAACATAAGATCTGTGACAAACACTTATTTTTGATACTTAAACGTTTTGCTGGGCAGAATAACTAATACATCATGGTTGTGTGACTTCATGTCACCACCGCTAAGCTAAAGGCGGCTAATAGGGGTGTAATGGTTCACAGAATTCACGGTTCGGCACATACCTTGGTTTGTGGGTCACGGTTCGGTACGGGTTCGGTACAACAAGAAAAAGTTTTTAAAAGTCCCAAATGCAAAATTCCAGGTTTGTTTTTTTGTTTATTTTGAACAGTAGTGCAAGTCTCAGTTCAAAAATAAGGAACTCTAACATTTTGAATAATTAACTTTATTACTTTATTACATTTGTTAAAAACAAACCACAAACAGTACAAACCACAAACAGTACCACACACACTCAGATGGCCATATTATCTATAATGGCTGATGTCAAACAAAAAGCTTCAATAAGCTGTAAAACTAAAAAGAATGTCTTGAAAATATTACAAAATAAATAATAAGATAGTGTTTCAATCACAATCAATAAAAGCCGGGGTCCTCTACTATTACATAAGGGCAATTGCATAGCCGTTGAAATATATATGCCAAAAGCTTCCGTTATTTATTTTGGTCTCATGGCTTTCATGTCTATTGGCTTCTTAAAAACAGCGGGGATAAGCTGTTGAACTGCTGTTGTCTTTTGCCGGGCTCCGTTGATTGCCAAATCTGGGTGATGCCTTCTGATATGATTTAGCATGTTTGGCTTTTGTTACCATTAGCATACCGCACCGCTGTCGAACAACGCCAACACACCTTCCTCGTCCGTCCACCACTCGCACTCCATCGTTGTTGTAGTCCACAGGGAACCCGAAATGTTCCCATACAGCTGATTTAAAAGAAGCAGGTGGGTCTTCTAGCTCCTGTGTGTTATCTGAACTCGCAATACTAACTTTTCTTCTTCTTGTATTTTGTTCGTTTTGTTCAAGCGGCAAACTCTGGGGAAGAGCCGGGACGCCAATACGGAAGTGCTACACACTGCAGTCCATATATTGGCCGATAGGCGATGGCTGCAGAAAGGAGCAATTTCCATAGACCCCCATGTTAAAATGCCCAATTTTACAGCAGAAAAAAACATGTTTCTACCCCTGGCTCCATACATTTTATTACCTTCATGATTATGGATCTGTGAGTGAATTGTTTTCTAACACAACCCTTTTATTTATATTAGGTCTTAAAGTTTTTGCATAAATTAGGGC
>NW_011357165.1:0-1426 GCF_000735185.1 Notothenia coriiceps
GAACGAACGACACACACACACACACACACACACACACACACACACAAACATATAAAACCATGAACACCATCAGGAACTCGCTGCTAATGGAGCACAGCTCTCAGCATCTGCGTCTCATGTGTCTCATCAAGGACGGATGAAAAACATCCTCACACACTTTGTCCTCCCTTCTCTCTCTCTTCTCTCTCTTCTCTCTCATATGTTCCCGCCTCGCCCCCGTCCTTCAGTCTCCACATTCTCCTCAACAAATCACACATCACAGACAGGATCCAGCTGTAGCTCATCTGCTGGCCTCCACTGACACATTCACACAAACACAGCAGAGAGAAAAGCATGTCTGTATTTCTACAAGTGTATGAGACTTTAGGCCAAGTTACTACTGTAAGACAAAACATCTAAATCATGATGAGAAGATCTGACAGTGTAGGCAAATTACGTGTTGGAGTATTCTCCTGGGATTTAAAGGGAAGGACCACCGTCTAATATCATCTTTATATCATAATAGACCACATGTTCATTGATGTGCAAAAGGGGGCGGTGCCAAGAAAGAACCCATTCATTTGCCCTGATGGAAACAGGCCTTAGTTAGTATTGTATGTACACACTGAGTTGTGTTTTGGGAGGGGACCCCTGCTGGGTACAGCTTGCTCTCCTTAAAAGTTCATACACTCAAATGATGCATGATATAGCATTGCTAGCAGATGCTTTTTCGTGGTGGGTGTATTACTCAGGACAAAAGGGAGCTCAGCGTCGAGGGTGAAGCCGATTGGATAAGCGGTTCTTGTAAAAATGCAAGCAGCAACTCTGGAGGCCAAGCAACCAGCATTTTTTTTTTTACATTGTCTAGCCTCTAGATTAGTAACGGCAAACGTGGTTGATCAGAAAAAGATGTCAACATTGAGTAGCTGAAAGAGTGGCGAGAGATATTGTAACGGAGGTGATCTCTGGGGCCATAGATCTCGGCCTCCGTTACGGATTGTGTAGCTTTGTTGGTGGCGAAGTGTGTGTAGTGTGTGCATCTGTCTGTGTTTTAGTTTGTCTGTTTTCTGGTTGTATGTTAAAAGTGTTCCCCTTCCCCCGTCCTGTGTCTAATTGCTGATTAGTGTGTGTATTTAGGCTCTGTTTCCCTGTCTGTTTTGGGGGCAGGTAGTAGTGTGTGAGGTCCTTGTGGTGGCTGGTGACTGTGTTCACGTGGGCAGCAGATTGAGGCTGTTATGTTCATGAGGAAATAAATGCCCACGCCCGGTTGTATTTGGACGTTCTGCCTCCTTGCTTGGTCGGGCCGCTCAATTGTCAGCTTCACAGATATTGATCCAACAAGTGTGTGTAGGGAGTAGATTAAAGATGTCTGCTGACGGAGGCGTGTGGTACAGTTGGTTGTGCGTTTGTGTTAGGATCAGGGGGTCACAGGTTCAAACCCCACTGC
>NW_011357166.1:0-2608 GCF_000735185.1 Notothenia coriiceps
AAAAAAAAGAAAAAAAGCATTCAAGTTGTCCCTTAAGGTTATTTTTTATTTAAATTGGATATTCTATCCAACATGGATATAGCTTCTTTTTTTCACAGCAGCATTGGATCAGTTCAGTTGTGCAGCATTGGATCAAAACAAAATAAAGCTTATCAGTACTCGTTAGCTTACTGCTACAATTAGACACTGCGCCCACTCTGTTGCCAGATTTGAGAGAAATAAGCAACCAGGTCTATGAAAACAAGCCCCAAAGAAGCAACACATACATGATGTTGTGTAATTCGAAACCAAAACTAAGGCCTCAGGATGACTTTAAGACTTGAACATGGTCATTTTTGTTTTGTAACATTGAATAAAAAAAACTATAAAAAAAAAAAATAAAAAAAATCCCGATCCCCGATTTTTTTCTCCCGATTCCGATCTTTTGAAAATCACGTGATCGGCTCCGATCCCCGATCACGTGATCGGATCGGGACATCTCTAAACACAACAATAATTATGTTAAGTCATTTTTTAATCCATTTACCAAATACTAGACACACAGCCAATACATTGTAATCGTTTGTCAAAGCTTACCTTAAAATAACAAGGGACTATTAGAAACCATCACTACCCTTCTGGTTTCTCTAGGTAACTTTGTAAAGGAGAATACTTATAAAACTGGAAAATGTAGCATTATTAATATTCATGATAATTGATCAATACAAAAACAACATGTTTTGATGACTTCTTTTGCTATATCGTCCAACCATACTTCTGCTATGCTGGTATTCGTCTTGAATGCTAATTATCAGAACATTACACCACCAAGACATCAGTGAACTAGCTTTGACATTGTGTTTAGTGTTATTTGATAGGGAATGGATTCATTGCATTTGCGTTTGTAGGCCATTAGCATTTATCGTATACGCCACATTTCTTAATTCAGCTTCATGGCAGTAGACTCTGGTCCAACAGAACGAGTTTCACCCCCCCCCTCGTCAGTCAACAGATGCCAACATAAACACAAACACCC
Organism: Notothenia coriiceps; assembly: GCF_000735185.1. NCBI lineage: Eukaryota > Metazoa > Chordata > Actinopteri > Perciformes > Nototheniidae > Notothenia > Notothenia coriiceps. Next base: position 1,016 of record NW_011357166.1, read on the forward strand.
CCGTAGACCTGCTCTGCCAACAGGAACAATCATTTAACTCTGAGTTATTACCTTTTAATAATGCGGATGAGAAATAGCTGCTTGTAGACATGCGGAGAATTCATCAACCGGTGTTATTATAGGAATCCATAACAGAGCCTTAATGTGAAGAGGCAATGAAAGCAGGCAGGTAGAGTACGCCGGTTACATTTCTTACATTTCCCCTGATGCCGGGTGATGGACTGAGTTTCATTTTCTCTGAAATATACCCATCTTCTTCGCTTGTACCGGCGCACTTAATCTAGTAATGGGACAATGCAGAGGAGGGAAAGAGAAATAAAGGACGAGTTGAAGAGGAAAATAGTTTGCGGGAAAGATAAATCTGACAATTTCGGTCAAGCCTGGAGTCTGAAGCATCAAATCAAAGTTTATTGATTTAGCCCAATATCACAAAACAATTTAGTCTCAGAGGGTTTCACAGATAAATAAACATAGATGACAGCGTTAAGAGATAAAAAAATAAATGAAATAAAGACAAGATAAGATAGAACGTGAATTACAAATAAAATATATGCAAATAAAGCAAGTTAACATGCAACAAAAAGACAATCAAAATTAATTAAAAAAAAATAATATTGGATACATTTAAATTTTGCCTCTCTAATAAGAAGAGGACGTTGTTGTATGGACTGAGCAACTTGTGTGTGTGTGTGTGTGTGTGTGTGTGTGTGTGTGTGTGTGTGTGTGTGTGTGTGTGTGTGTGTGTGTGTGTGTGTGTGTGTGTGTGTGTGTGTGGGGAGAGAGGTCAATGGCTCCAATTTGGACAGCCATTCCCCACAGTCCCTGAACGTTTGACTCCACATCGCCGTAAGAAAACGGGGAGCTGCCATTAAAGATTGCCTCTCCTCTAAGTGTGTGTGTGTGTGTGTGTGTGTGTGTTCTCCCCCTTCGGCTCACATGATGCCTGAAACTGACGATGACTCAGACTCCCCCCCCCTCTCTTCTCCTTCCTCTCTTTCCTTCATCCTGCTCTCCTTCCCCTCTCTCTGTCTTTCCTCTTCCTTTATCCCTCATGTTTCCCTCCACCCCCTTTTTTTTCTTCCTGAGCTTCATTTTAGCAGCAGTTCTTCTGTTTCTTTGTAGCAGTTACCGTAGATTAAAGATCAGGGAAGAGATGTAGCTTCCACACACGTCCTATTACCTTTTTTCTTAAATGCTGACAAGTCGAGATCAAGAGACATATCGCAATAAAACTCTTTTTACAAGCTTGTGCACGACTTCATTGGCAAAATAACCTTTTCTCATACAGGTCCCTTTTTAAAGAAAGCAATTATTTTTTACCAACATCAAAAAACTCTTTTTCCAACAAGGTCCTCCAGATTTGAAAGATGGCAACCAATATAATTGGGGTTTTGTTGATGTTTGAGCAATGTGACGGATTTCTTCCTTTCTTCTTCAAGGCTTTTGAAACTAGAAACTTTAAGGTATTTCATTTATGTCTTGTTCTAAGTCAAATCCAATCAAGTTTTATTTATAAAGCACATTTAAAAACGATTTTTGGTCGAGCCAAAGTGCTGGACATGTAATAAAAGCACACTACAATAACATAAGACA
>NW_011357167.1:0-9137 GCF_000735185.1 Notothenia coriiceps
AGTCAAATTGGTCTAGAACCGCCACTGTTCACAAGAGCAATAACATGCAGCTCTTGCTCGCATGTTTGAAGTTATTCGTTAAAATGGCTTAATCTCTTTTGTTTGGGTGCTTACAGTCAGTGGGAGGTTTCCATTGAGAGATGAAGAGGAGGAGGTGGGAGTGCAGTCTCTCACCTCCTCTGCAGTGAGCTCCTCTCGTCATCTCCTGCAGGCACAGTATGGCTGCAGCGGAATCCCGTGATGTCACCCAGTTGCCGTGGTTACGCTGTTGACGTAGAAAAAGGAGAGGGGGCGTAACCTCGGAAAAGTACCACGTGCTCCGTATATATAAAGTGGCTGGCTCGCAGTGTGGGCAGCGTCAGTTGAGAGTGGAGCGCGCGGATTGTCCGTTTTTAGAGGTTGTGACACTGTGATAACTGACGACTAAGGGACCTTACAGGAAATACTACTGTCTGTTTTTATTCTTTGTATTGGATATTTCTATATCATCACAATCATGGCGGTGACTGAAGCTGGATGTGATCTAACTTACTGCAAAATGAGGGGGATTGTTACTGTTCTCACCGGTGAGCAACAACAATATGACAATCCATCACTGAAGCTTATCATGTATTGATATGAGACGCGAACTAAGAGTATGTATTCATATGTGTGTTCATTTGTGAGCCATATGGCTGTCACCTAATAGCGAAGAGCATTTTTGTTTGACTTTAAGGTACAAATGTAATTGGAAGTTCACAATAAATCTTTCTTAAAATATCAAAACGCACTATATGCGTTGTATTTAGAATCAAGGATGGAAAATGCTTTGTTGGCAGTCACTATTGGTGTCCGGATGAGTGACCTGAAGTGGTTGCATAACCTATAAGCCCGCAGCATTAGAGGTCCATGACCAGCACGCAGATCTACCCCGTAACAGGGTATTTGGAACTGCAGAAATAGAGGATTAAATCTCAACACTTTTTTTTTTTTTTTCTCTAATGGAAATAACATTTAAATCTTGTGTGATGTGTGATACTGACATCAAGTGTTTCCCTTCTGTTTTCCTGTGTAGCCTTCATCAAGGAGAGAAAAATGGGGTTGAATGACTTCATCCAGAAGCTGGTGTCTACCCCACATATCTGCCAACAGTGAGTATTCCCATTCAAAATATGTTCCACAAGAGGGGAAATATGCTAGAATTGGTCGCAAATCTGGTCTGCTGTCCTTAAATATTATTTTATACTGAAATATTTTAGATGTTTTGAAAAAGATATACAAAATTAATAACGGGGCAAGGATGAGAACATCAAAATGACCTAGTTAGAGCTGCCTTTTTACACCTCTGATATCATAGCCCAGGCTTCTTAAAAATGGGTGTTTGTTAAGAGGGAACTCTATGATATTATTCGCATTATGGCATTCTCTGAAACAGAAAAAACATCACACAGTGTGCTGTAAAAGCATGATATGATCTCATCCAGATAACCCTTAAATTATTGGAGGATCCTTTTGTTGCTGCAGGCGTTATTTTGTTTGTTGTAGTTGGAGTGTATGGTGTGGTGTATTTATATCCTATTTCTGAAATAAATAGAAAAGGTGGGCTTAAATTGAGGCAAAATTAGAATCCCTAGGTCAGTTCCTGTCTCTGGTATTTATTTCTCAATCATTAGCCCAATCACGGCAGCCTGCACTTGCCAATCCAATCATCCACCCTATATTGGCAGGACATCCTGTGAAAAGCGTAATCTGGGTCCAAGGAGGCAGCAGGTGTAAGAATAGTCCTTTATGACGAGTCTGTTAACAACCTCTCCACTGCTGCTGCCTAATCACCAGCAAATCCCCTATGTTCCGTAGACAAGGATAAACCGGTTATTCAGTTATAACATGATACAAGGTGCGCACTCCCAGGGTGGGGTCTGCTGCTGTGGAAATATAATAAATGAAAACATTTGCACTAGGCTACATGTGTCCCCTTCTAGAATGAAAGGGCTGATACAGAATGCTGAGTCCTGCAGAGCCGTCTCCTGTCTGTCGGGTCAGGGGTTTAAGGTGTTTCTCAGACAGGTTAGACTGCATGCAGATGAGCGTGGCCTAAGCTTGACCTTTCAGTGTCAGACTGTCATTCACACCACAGCAGCAGGGAGCCTTCTTTCAGCTTTTCAGTCACACCAACTACCTTAGATCTGGGGGTTTGACTTGCAAAACTAAATTATAATGTCATTTATTTTGAGTAATTCAATCTAAAAAAATAAGAAAACCATTTACACTGAGTGATATTGTAAAATGTCAATAGCTGATATCAAATGTAATGTATGACTCTATGTTGTTTCTTTCAGTGTTGAAGTTAACAACTTCCTGAAGATTGATGAGAATCAAAACGAGCAGGATGACGGAGATGAACTTCCTGATAGTTCGGTAAGCAGGAAGTGTTTTCTGACTATTTATCTCATTTTCTTTTCAAGATGTGGCAACGCATTTATAACCATTCTCCTTTTTATTCCTCTTACAGATGTACCTAACTTCACGAAGTTCACTGGCTGAGGAAACTCAGTAAGTAGCCTTATAAATATCATTTCAATGTGAAGAATTTTGTAAAACATGCACACCTCACTGTGTGTCAATACAAATCCTAATCCTCTGTTTGCTTCTCTTCAATAGGATCAAACCTTGTGATTTTGACTACCTCAAAATCATCGGAAAAGGAAGCTTTGGAAAGGTGAGTCAGTCAGTGTTCTCTTTGATGTGTCGAAACTTATTTTATGATGTCTATCACCGCCTGCTGCCCCACGGTCCCTGACGCAAATGTTTGATCTGTAACAGGTTCTGTTGGCTCGACACAAGGAGTCCTCAAATTATTACGCTGTTAAAGTGCTACAGAAGAAAATCATCATGAAGAAGAAAGAGGTGTGTATTCATAGCATATCTTGAACAAAGAATCTACGGAACAAGACATATATTTCATCACGTAATATGTCATTTTGTGGAAAGCACAAGGGAAGATTTTTTTGTATTGATTTGAAGTATTTCAATGTAATACTAAGGTATTATTCTAAATGTATTAAGAGCTTAAGTTACAAGTTACTTAGATAAAGAACTGTAAAATAAAACGAGATCATTTAAATATGAAACTGCTATTTTAAATATTCAACAGTACATAACTAGTGTCAAATTGTGCTAAAGTTGTCACATTAAAATGCTGCTTACACATTGAAGCTTCAGTAATAATATATCAATAATATGATAAATAACCACTCTTGAAGCTCTATGAGAATTTGTAAAACTGTTGCGCTTTTACTTAATTATGATTTTATAACAAATGTTTCTTCCACACTGATTGTGATGAACACAGCATTATATCAACTTCTTTATCTTCCTTCCAGCAAAAGCATATCATGGCAGAGCGCAGCGTGTTGATGAAGAACATCAAGCACCCCTTCCTGGTGGGGCTGCACTTCTCCTTCCAGACTACTGACAAACTGTACTTTGTCCTCGACTACGTCAACGGTGGCGAGGTCAGTGATAATCTCAAAACACCCATAAATCAGGACAGAATATCAGAGTATTTTGGTGATGCTGACAGGCTTCTGTTTTCTCTTCCAGCTGTTCTACCATCTCCAGAGGGAGAGGATCTTCCTGGAGCCCAGAGCCAGGTTCTATGCTGCTGAAATTGCAAGTGCACTTGGCTACCTCCACTCCCTGCACATTGTGTACAGGTAATGAGCGATCCTAAAGCGCCCCCTAGTGGACATCTGTCAACAAAATCTATGCTGAACTGAACTAACCTTGAAGTTAAAAACAAATGATTCTGCTTGTTCACAGGGACCTGAAGCCTGAGAACATCCTGTTGGACTCCCAGGGCCACATCGTCCTCACAGACTTCGGCCTCTGCAAAGAAGGCCTTGAGAACAACGGCACTACAACAACCTTCTGCGGGACACCAGAGGTACAAAACTAATCTCTAGGCTTTTTAGTGCATCCTAAACTTCACCAAATTCTAATTGTCGATCACGGTTTAACGCTTTTTTTCCTTTTTGCTCTCCACTTCAGTACTTGGCTCCTGAGGTTCTCCAGAAGCAGGCGTACGACCGCACAGTGGACTGGTGGTGTCTGGGATCAGTGCTCTACGAGATGCTCTATGGACTTGTAAGTGAAACCTATGACTTTATGCTTCTTAATGCAACTCTGTAGTACGCATGAGCCAATAAGAATGTTTCAGGTCACGATTATCCAAATAAATGTGAGCCAAAATAATCATAACTCATAAGTTCCCCTTTGCAAGCAACTTTGTGTGAGTGAATGATAACAGGCTCTATTTTTTACTTCCCTACAATGAATTCCAGCTAGACATTGTTTTTTAAAGTCACTCATTTGAGGTCATTTACTATTGTAAATTCACCACAATCAACTAAATATTGGTGTTTTATTATTACAATACAAGATAAAATTCTATATTCTTCCATCTCTACTTGACTGCTTATTCATATATTAAAGCAAACTTAATGTCTTGTCCCTTTTGCTTTCCAGCCCCCGTTCTACAGCCGGAACACGGCTGAGATGTACAACAACATCCTGCACAAGTCTCCCGTGCTGAAGCCCAACGTGTCTAACTCCGGCAGGGAGCTGCTGGAGGGGCTGCTGCAGAAGGACCGCACCAAGAGGCTGGGAGTGAAGGATGACTTTGTGAGTAACATAACATCATTAACATAACTAAAAAACCATATGAAGCTATTTGAAGCCACTTTTTCTATCTGTAGGCACTTTCACACCGGAGTACTTTGCCCAGAGTATTTCCGATAGTTCTTGCGTTCACACCAAAAAAATCCGGAACTAGAACTTAGTTCATGAGAACCTTTTCACCCCCTTTTTAGTGCCTGCTAGAGAGCAGGCACTTTCATGGGAGAAAAATGTTCCCATTTCTGATTGGCTGGGCGAATTGCAAACCACGCCCCGTAAAACTCTGAAAAGTTTTGTGAAGCCGCCATTGTATTTGCTGGCATCCGTAGCCGTGGGAACATGTTTCAAATGGGGGGTGCTGTGGGGATGACACCAGGGCCGGTTCTGACCAATTTACTGCCCTAGGCAAGACCTTTCCTGGCGCAGCCTGAAAAACGTACAGTAGAAAAGATAAAGGTCGAAACGTATTGACATGGTGACAGCTTATATAAAAAGGCATCAAATGTATTTAGTATTGTATCAAAATGTTTTAATTGAGGGGTGGACATCACATCCTCTCGGGGGGTCCGGGGGTATGCACCCGCCGGGAAGATTTTCTTAAAAAGTAAAATGCTTCAATTTGGAGCACTTTGAGCAGAATTACTAGAGACTAGATCTAGGGGTTACAACTCTAAACACCCATTTGAAAAAGATAGGTTTACATTTTAATAACCAAATAAGTACGTGAACATAACCAATAACCTACCAAAGCCAATAACAAATAAATGTAAGGTACTTTATTTTTGTTGTTCATTCATATCTTATTTGACCTAGTTAACATTGATTTATTTATCCATATTTTTGAATCTCTCCAGTTTTAAAGGATATTTTTTGGTTACTGTCCTATAGTATACATTGGAATGATTTCAAACCTGTTTTTATTTATCTTAATAATTATAAAGGTGTGCCATGGAAATATTTGTTTACATAAATTGTGATAAAACCGTTTGAGACCCACTGAGATAACTTAGACTAAAGAGAACTATCTAACTCTCAGGGCAAATGGAAAATGTAACCGGGGTGAAAAGGGTGTTAGCTTTACTTAATTATGAATGTGAACATCAAGTTATCTAAATTGTCTTGTCTCCTCCAGCTTGAGCTCAAGCACCATTCCTTCTTCTCTCCAATCAACTGGGACGACCTGATGGCCAAGAAGATCACACCTCCATTCATCCCCTCAGTGGTGAGTTCAGATGAGTGTAGTTCAGCAGCTGTATGTTTTATATTCTATTAATCACTACCACAACAAAACATATAAAAATGGCTACAATTTACTAAAGGCCTATGGGACATTGTTTGAATTATTTATTTTTTTAAACATATCAACCATTATATACTGCTGCAAGTACTTACACAATTACTCTTGTGATTAATACTTTTGTCTAATAAAATGTAGTGTTTCATATGAGATATATATTTAATTTTTTTTTTTTTGTTCTTTACTGTGAATGTTTTACAGATAATAAAGCGATTTTAATAATAATAATAACAATTCTTAAAGGGCTGCTATATGTTTGCAAAAAGGAAGCCTCCATCTTCCCATCACTACCAATTAAAAAAATACAGCAGTGTAATCCATAACAGCAACATTTATTACTGTTTTGACATTTTACCTTTTTTATTTTATAACTAAATCATGTCCTCCCTGCTTGGTTTCACAGAGCGGCCCCACAGACCTCCGTCACTTCGATCCCGAGTTCACCCACATGCCCGTCCCCGCCTCTCTGTGCAACGACTCGCTGATGGTGACCAGCAGCGTGAAGGAAGCAGCCGGAGCTTTCCCAGGCTTCTCCTATGGTGCTCCGTCAGGGCAAGCCTTCATGTAAACGGCAAAATCTCTGCCCTTCTTCCCCGAGAACTCAACAGACATGGGACACACGCTCTGGTTCACAGGGTCCACACCCAGAGCAGCCTGCTTTGGTTGGGTGGCGTTACGGAGCTCACAATGGACAGGAGCGGAAGATTTCGAGGGATCTTGTGCATGACAATTGTACAGATGGGGAGTCTCATTTTACATCCTTACTCTTCCGCCTCAACCACCCAAAACTATGAAACATGCGTGCCAAGTATGGATGCACTACGAGGTAAAAAAAACATCACTCTCACAGCTTCTGGTGAGGTGACATGAAGAGAAGTGCCTGAGGTTCGAAAGGCAGTTTAAACGGTTGCAGCAGCAGAGTTGGCAAGAGCCAGCTTCATCAAAAGAATTCAAAAACATTTCACTTGTTTGGACCAGGGCGAAAGCCGTTAAGGTGTAGGGCCTTCATTACATGTCTATATGTTTGTTTTTGTTACATTGTTATTTTCATGTGAATGCTCAATTGCACTTGAGGAAACAAAGGTCAGGAAAAGTGTGGACATTGTTTGCTTCAAACATCAGAAGCTTTTAGACTAGACCGCTTCATATCTTTACACTTTTATTTCTGCTTTGGACAAAAAACAGATTGGATTTTTTATTATTTTATTTTATTTTATAGTGGACCAAAATATGCTTCAACTCAAACACTTTTGTCTTGACCTGTTTGTCCTCAGAAACCGAAGATCAACGTTTTACTGTACTGTGTGGAAGATAAAAAGTTACATATATTATATTGCAAACCAAAAGGGTTTCCATGTTTAAATACCAACACACATCCAATATTTACTTTCAAGAGAGATTTTAAGAAGCACATATATTATAAAATAATTATTACTGTTTCCTGGTATATGTATATGGCTGTATATTTTATTTTTACAATTACTTTTCAATTTTCAACCAGTGTCTGTGTTAATCTATATCATCTGTTTATGAACGATCAGGAGCATGCGTACAGAGTTCAACCAGCAATAACAGGCCCACATCGATGATAGCACATACTGTATATCAAACTCCTTTAAATATAAGTGATTTGCTGTTTTTTTGCAAACACTTGGGACGAACAATGTTTTTATATTCAAGCATTATGTAGAGAAGAACTGTGAATGTCTTGTGCCTGTCCAAGGCGGCCTGATCCATAGTTACTGTATGTACATATCTATTTTCCCTAATCCTCTGGCTCCCTTTTCGAGAAATCATCAGTATAAAAAGTCCTTTGTTAACTTGAAGAAATATCCATTAGGTGTAGCAGCCGTGGCTACAAGCTAACAGTGATTAGCCACCGGCCTGCTGCATATAAGGTTGTGGAAAGTGCAATAAAATCAAGAATAATGATAATTTAATCTCTTTTGGCACTGTAAATTGTCATTTATGATCTGATATTCATTCAGTTATTAAAGGTGGGGTCTGTAATTTTGGAGAAACCAGCTCGAGTGCTGCTAGAATCATGGATGTGTAATAAGAACTAGAATTTGAAAATACACAACCGGAAAAAATCTGCCCCTTCCTTCAGACTTCCTTTACAGAGCCCCTCCTCCAACACACACGAACGCAGCGCACATGACCAATGAGGGCACGAGATAAATTTGTGCACAGATGGAAGGCTGACAGGCAGGTAGGCCATCCAGTTATTTTAGCCGGGCCGGCTCAGATGATTGGTCGTACTTTTTACAGTATTACGGCTTCCACAGATGACATTTTTTAATGTATTTTTTGTCAAAGCATTTAATATATCCATTGCTATCGGGATGTTAAGAGAATTCCATAGAATACAACAAGAAGTGTTTCTGAAATAAATTACATACCCCACCTTTAAGCGAGGATGTTCTCTAAAACGGATTGCTCATGTTTTGCTTGTTTAATCTTCACGTTAGCCATTTGCATACTGGAAGTGGATTTTCAAGCCTGCTGCAAATAAATAATAAGGCGACACACAGTTCTAGATAATTTTCTTCCATATTTGGAAGCATTACTTTTTCTGTTTTGTATTTGTATGTATATTTATTTTCACCCACTGCTACTGTAGTATAAAAGAAGAAACATTGACGTGATCAACTGAAATATTGAATTGTGTAATGTGTCAGAAATGGCAAATAAATTCTCTAAATTCAATGAAAGTGTCCTGTTATTGTTTTGAAATTCTATTGATGCTACTTTTCACAATCATTTCATCAGGACCAATAGCTTTATTTCATTACCGGGTAATCTGCTGTATATATTCATTAAGTGATCAATTGATTGATCTATCAAATATAAGAAAGAATCAGAACTTTCAAGTGGAATATATTAATACCACAGTGTAAAAAATAATCTGTTACAAGTAAAAGTCTTGCCTTCAAAATGCTATGGATTGGAAGTGAGAAAACAAAAGTATAAGCAACAAAACAAACTTTGGAGATAGTAAAAGTAGGCTATTTGTTGTGCAGAATGGAAAATATGTATTGGATTATAATTATAAACACATTGATGTTCATTACCTAAATGTTTCAGCAGGGAAATGGTGGGACCAACAACTTCCAAGTGTGATTCCTGGTTTACAAATATTATATTTTGACCTAAATCAAATATTCTATTATTTTCAAAAGCT
>NW_011357168.1:0-1727 GCF_000735185.1 Notothenia coriiceps
CACACACACACACACACACACACACACACACACACTTCTCCGCCTCATTCTGTTTTCATTTACTCGTTCGTTATCTGCAGCTTCAATCTTGTAGGCTACTCACTTCGTTTCTTGTAGCCCTCGAAAGGGTTTTGGAGGTTGATGCCTCGCTGAACGTGAGTCGTTTGGCTTTCTTGTCCGCAGCAGCAGAAAGCATTTTCGAATGTTTGAATGAATCAAAGTGGGTCGTCACGTCGATGTTCTCTTATGCTCCAACACACAGTTGCACGGGGTGCAGAATAGTTTCCCCCCACTTTTTGCCCGGTCTTTAGTTGAAATGTTCGTCGGAAATGTTCGTCGGTAAATGAGATGGATTAGATATTTTCATCTTGGTGTTTTCTCTATCGTGTGAGCTCCACACGTTCACTCTATACAGTGTTGTTTACATTCTGTGATGCGCGAGCTGATGACGTCACGTCAAGACGAGTTAACATTTTTTTTTCTCAACTTTGTGTGGAAAAATGCGGGGATTATGCGGCCTTTTGGAAATCTGCGCCATTTTGCTGATTATGCGGTAAATTCTGCGATCGCAGAATCGCGTTTTTCTGGAGGGTCTAATAATTACTGTGGCTGTCATCAGACGGAAGAGGACTCAAGGTGAGGACATTCACACATTATACTTTACAAACAACAAGCTTTTGATCAACATGGATTTCAACTGTGGAAGATTAAGTCCATTTATTTTATATATTATTTCCAGGGAACGAAACCCAGACGGATGACAACGTAGTGAGTTAAAACTAAATAATCAAACATTTATTAAAAAAAAAGTGATTTCATAAATGTGAGCAGGTTTTGAAGATTTTGTAATTTATTGTTGTAATTTTCCTAAAATGTAATCAGAAAACAAATAACAGTCATGATCATTTTGTACAGGAAGTAAGAGTTTGTGCAGCAATGTCAACATGTTTATTTAATATATATTTATGAAAATAAATTAAAAAGTGAACAATTAAATGTGAAATCAACACAAAAGTTGCATTTGATTAAAATGCACAAAAAACACTGCATAAGTGCAGCAGAAACAAAACATAGGTGTAAAAGTTATTTCTCATAACCTTCCGTCTTGCACTGCAACAATAATACACAAATAATAATCATAATGCATTTTATTTGTGGAGGCTGATCCTGAAGATGGTGTTTCCTACGCCTCCATCAGCTACACCTGGAAGACCAGCAGGAAAGCCAGAGTAAGATTTCTCATTGGATAAACTTGTGATGTTTAGGACTTAATAATCTCTTCCTATAATTTTTGAAGTCCAAGCATACCCTGTTTCATCGTCTATTTTACTCTTAATAATTAACAAAATGAAAATCATTCTGATTGAAGCAGACCCGCAACTAAAGATTAAGACCATAAAATATGTAGGAAAATGTTTTCTAAATTATGAAATCAAATGGGAAGTAGGGCCACTTGCTCATACCCTTCTTTACAATCTGACTGATTTTTGCATCGAGGGGCCATTTAACAAAAATGTTTAGGCACTTTGACCTAGAGACTCTCGTTCTACTATTGGCTAGCGCCCCAACTTCCAGCAACCAATCAGAGCAGACTGGGCTCTGGTTTCAGACAGAGGGTGAAAAGAGGTGCTGCAGCACAGGCAGTATGAGAAACATAAAGAGCTTTTTGAAGATTAAAGCATGGAGACATGTCACAAAGTACCAATATGAACCTGAACATTACCAAC
>NW_011357169.1:0-7362 GCF_000735185.1 Notothenia coriiceps
ACGTTATGCTGCTTGTACTAATAAGACTTATCATATAAGCCACACAGGTTTTAATAGGATGTATTCATTATCTTTACTTGTGTTGCGGTCTTTTCAGCAGCGCCATCTCTAAAACGGCGATACAGTCACTACCCATCATTTACATTTCACCGTGACATGGACAAAAATGTAACATCAGCTTACCTCATAGCACGAATCCAGACTCTCCTTTGGAAAACATTGGCCGGGAAACGATAGAACAAGCACGTTCCATGCGAAGACCTGTGGCTGCAACCCGGAGCAAAGCAATAAACCATTGCGTAGCTAACTAGTAGCGCTAGCTTTAGCTAACGTTAGACAACGAAACGAACTGCCGAGTAAAATTGGAAAACACTGGTAATTAATTATTCTATAATTTGTAAAACTACGGTGTTAAAAACGACAATTTCAAAAATACAGATTCTAATGGTCAGATATATATATACAGATACTAAAGATAGGCATGTACTTGCTTTTAAGCAGAACACAGGGGAAAACAAACTTAGCGGGAGTGTTTACGTGTTCGGCGTAATGACGTACAACGGCCTCGACAATTTCTGTAGTTCTATTCAGCCATTCGGTAACAACCATCGTTTTTCAGACACGTAAACTCTTCAAAAATCCCCAGTGGGGTCACTGCTGATGTATTTAATGTCATAGAACAAAACGTCAATTACCTCTTAAATTTGTGTCAACCACAGACCTTATTTCGAGCTATTTTCCAAAACCCTATGGAAAAAATGCATTGCTTTTTGAGGAAGGAACCGGAAGTGCTAAAAATGCTAACTTACTTCCGGGTTTTACGACGCGTCACTGCGGCTCTCTATTATGTATGCTAGCAGCAACATATGGAGTTAACTCAATTATACAAACATCAGTTAATGATTAGAGATAACCAAGTTATTTATTTTGTTAAAGTTTCAGCTATTCTGTCATCAGATTATTTAATACGATTTGTTAAAACATTGTTGTTTCTTTTCATGTGAAATATTATGTATTTAATTTAAATAAAAATAAATGTTATTTTTTTTCATAATTTGTTTAGTTAGTTTACCTTATTTTTCTCCAAAAGAACCGATAAGAGTACCGTTAAAAGACCGGACCGATAAGCGGTATCGATAAAAGTACCATTAAAACCTTAACGATACCCATCCCTAGTCAAATGCCATATTTTTTTTGTTTGGTTTAGCTGCCACTTAACCTCCAATAACAGAGTGTGATGGTCTGTGAATTAAAATGTACATGTTCTTATATTTGTCGTCAGAAGTATCCTAAGATGTATACTATTCAACTATTTTCAATAGATAAGCTGATCAAGCATGATCTGTTTGATCAAATCAATTCCAGTGTCTTCTAAAACTTTAAAATCGACTCAAAATTATTCAAAATCGGCCACCAGGAGTTCAAATATGGCCTCTTTCTGGTTCAAATTGCCATTTTGGATCCTGAAAATGTCAGAAATGTATTTGGCATCCCCAAAAAGCCCAGAAACTACTCTAATATATTGAAATCCGCCAAGCTGTTTTCAACCTACTTTCCATAAGGCATTTATACTAATTATTGCTCGTTAAGCCACAGCTGGGGTCCCATAGTATACCATTTTAACATCAAACAAAAACGTCCGACATTCCTGGGTTCACAATGTTGGCAAGTGGACTATTAAGGGAGTGTTAATAATGAAATGGAATTATCTATACAATCTCTCATATCTCATTTACTTTTATTACATTGAAACACTTTGGAACACATAACTAAAGTCACTCCTCATACACAACCTTACTGACCCAAACCGTAATTTTCAGTAATGTTCTCCCTTTGGGACTTCTCTTTGGTATTGTAGTGTTTTATTCTGTGTTTCCTTCCTTTTACCCTGCCTTATTCGATCTTTCTACCACCCCTCCTTCTTCCTTCCTGTCTTACAGGAGATGTTGAAATGCAATAAAGGCGAGGGGACGGCTGAGCTGGAGGAGGCTCTGACCACCATGCTGGACATCATCAAGTCTGTCAACGACTCCATGCACCAGATAGCCATCACTGGTTTCGAGGTCAGTTTGTAGAATGTATTCAGCATCATGTACACAAATATGTTAAGTAAACAACGTCTTAACTTAACTCAACTGTTGTTACGATAACTAAAACTTGAATGAAACCACTATGGAAATAAATGAATTCCTCTTAAATCATGACATACATGCACAGCATGGCACACACATTGACATTTAGAATAGGGTTCCTGGTCCTAATAGAAGCTATTAAACACCACCAGGTTAGCAGTGTGGGGGTCTGAGGCTTATTTGCTCAAGAGCACCTCGGCAGGGCCCAGAAGGCAAACTGTTACCTCTCAGTCAACACTCCGTTTTTGGTACCAGCGTCCCTCCGGTTCCCAAGCTAATTCCCTGAAGGCTGAGCCACTGAAAAATCCCTTTGGAATGTTTACTGAATAAATGGGTATCATATCATCATAACCTTGCCTTAAATAACCTCAAGTAAAAAAATGCACTTGTAAAATTTCAATGCGTTTACACTGACTGCTGAGAAGGATGTTATTTGAGGATTTAGTCATGCATGGTATTTTGTTCTGAAATTATGTCACAACTAAAGAACACATGGTCCAGATGTATTGAGTACAAGCTTTCATCTTACATACATAATAAAAACAAAGTTAGTTGAATGTTACGATACAGCATTGTTGGCTTGAGTGATTCATCCTTTTTTCTGTAGAATGTTCACTGATTGTGTGAAAAATCTTATCGAGCAACATACAAAGCTGTTTTTAACAATGCTAATAAACTTTGGTTACTGGTAGCCTTTGAATCCTTTGCAAAAGTCTGTCCATGCAGCTTAATCTCCAGATCAGATAATCTATTAACCGAACATTCTCAGGGGTGACTTGCCATTCTTAAAAGGTTCTGTTGACAAAACTTTATAAGTAAATCATTGAAAGCCGAGGGGTGTAGTTGAGGAAGTTGTTGCACACATTTCTGAGAATTCATTTCCGTCCCTGGGGGATTTCAGTCTGTGTGTTTAGCCTCTTGATTAGACTTGCCTTCTATGTATAGTGGAATTGTGATGACTATCATGGTATGGATCTGCTTTGCTACACAGAGATACACATTTTGTGGCAGATTATTTGCGGCACTTGGCTAAAAGCACTGATTCTGTTTTACTTGATCTCCAAAAATGACATCCAGAGTGCAGTTAGTTCATTTAAAGGGGCCTGTTATGCTCTTTGGGATTTTCCCTTTCCTGTGTTGAGTTATCATTTTTTGTGCATGTAAATGATCTGCAACGGCTAAAATCTCTATCCCACAAACTCCCCCCCCCTGCCTGAAAAGCCTACACTGGACTCCTTTGTTGATTTCTGTTGCATAGTGACACGTGGGCCTTAATTGGCTAGCGCTCCAAGACATTGTACTTGTACTTGACATTGGACTAAGAGGAGGGACTTTTCCCACACATCCCTAAGCAGTTGACCAATCACAACAGAGCCGGCCAACTAACCAATCAGAGCAGACTTAGCTCTAGTTTCAGACAGAGGGTTAAAAGAGGCAGTATGATAAAAAGAAGGAGCCTTTTGAACATTGAAGCATGGAGACATGTCACAGTAGAGGCACTAAATGCTGATATGATTTCTCAAAATTAGCATAACAGGATCCCTCTAAGGACATATTGATAACAATCTACTCTGGGGATCAGTGTTGGGTGTAACGGGGTTACAGTAATGTATTACTTTTTGCTGTAATGCAGTAATATAATGCATTACTAATGACATTTGGATAATATAAAACCTGTTACAATTCTCAGTAACGCACATTACAACACATTTTAACCTGAAATTAAGTGGTGTTTTGTTTTTAAGAATTCACTAACATCGCGAAAAAAGGTCGCTGCACATTATCCTGCAAACAAACTAACGACTCGACTCCCAATATTAATTGAAATTATTTTATTGACTTAAAAATTATCTTATTTCTGGAACTGCAACAACAACTTTACGGCAGCACTGTCCAAGTCTGTTCACAGTTTCTGATCCACTAACAAGTAACAAGTCCTTAAACTCTGCAGAGCCCATACCGTGTTCCTGTTAGTGTTTACTTCCTCTCTGCCTTCTTCTGGTGATTTATCTGACGTCCAGCGCTCCTTCTTTTAACCTCTTTTCCTTTCTCTTTCTTGATCGTCCTTAGCAACGGTCATTATAGTCCTTGACAGCGGTCTGTACTACTGTATTAACGTGTCACGTGTTCTGAATTGACTAATCAGAATCGAGTAATCAACTAAACCGTGTAATACAAGTTGTTAGTAGCCTTAAGGGCCTACACAGCTGTTATGCTATACCACATCGCCCTTCACTGGATGTATAATGAGTTGCACTAAACTATATTTTAGCATTTAAAATACCTAGCCATTCTCTGCAGTTATTTTGGTGAAAGTAACTCAAAAGTAATATAAAAGTATTGTAACTCATTACATTTCAGAGACAATAATATTGTAATGTAACTTATTACTTAATAAAGACAGTAATAAGTAATATGTACTGTATTACATTTTGGAAGTAACACTAACACTACTGGGGATACGTCTCTGATGCTGTTCCAAAGTCTACTTTTCAGATGGAATCATGTTGAAGAATTGTCCCTATAAGTCTGAAGACGATGTGAGCATGAACTGCACACTGCAGAGATTAAACACAAACAACACATTTATCTGTGTCAATAGTGGTACTGGGAGAAAAAAATCTAGGCTCTGTTTATATTGTGTCTTAGGTGTCTGTGGGCATGTTCCATTTTGTGTGTGTGTGTATTTGTGTGTTTATAGGTGAACGTGTTGTCCTCTTTTATGGGCCGTCTTCCTTTATGTCCATCCTAAAGTCTAAGTGTGTGTGTGTGTGTGTGTGTGTGTTAATGCCCACAGGGAAACCTGAGTGAACTGGGAAAGCTGCTGATGCAGGGATCCTTCAACGTGTGGACCGACCACAAGAGAGGCCACAGCAAGGTACAGCACTGCAGTATTACCACCACATTACCAGAATTCCTTAATACCAACATTAGGAGGACATGCCTTTCATTTGAACTCAAGTCAAACAGAACACCTCTAAAGAAGAACCATTATTTAAACAGAGCCAGACCGATGTGATGGGAAGAAATTACAACTATGCGTTACAATTTTGTGCTCTAAAACTCGAGTCACAATAACAAATAAAACCTAGCATTTGATAGGTGATATTTTGAAATATGTTGATGAATAGAACGGGACATACAAATGTATATTAATTTACGGAATATATCTGCATTTTTTTTCTGAGATTGTATATTCATGATGTATTGCGCTTACTGTAAGTCACTTTGTATTTAGCTAAATGTAATGTTATGAAGGGAACACATTTTCGTTTAACTGGTGTTTGAAATATCTTGAAAGTTTAGAGGTAACATTACCAAGATTACTTTATGTAATAGGCCTAAGTTGTTTGTTACCGCACATAATTGGATAATAAAGTAACACTTCAAGATGAATAAGGGAACAATGGAATGATTGGGGGAAATGCACACAGATACAATGAGCCGTTTCCTGATTCCAGGTGAAGGACTTGGCCCGATTCAAGCCGATGCAGAGGCATCTGTTCCTGTATGACAAGATGATGCTATTCTGTAAGAAACGAGAAGAGACGACAGACGGACACGACAAGACCCCGTCCTACAGCTTCAAACACTCTCTAAAGGTCAGATACATGTGTGTGTTAGGCAGGGTGATACTGAAGGACTGAAACAGCTACGGCTAATGCAAAACAATGCAAAAACAAAGGGAGAGAACGCCAATAGTACGTATACATATAAAACTAAGTGTTTATAACACATTCAAGTGTTTTAAGAGTAGATACATTAAAAAGAATGAATAAACAAAACTGTTATTTGGACCACCTGATGAGTTTAATAATGTACGGTACTCCTTTCTCTAAGTTTTCCAAGAACATTTTAAATGTTAATTGTTGCAGTGTTATGTGCCAATTTATATACATGTTGATTGATCAGATTTTAAAGTTCTGAATACAGAAATGTTTTCTTAGCCTTCAGAGGGCAGAAAAACATCAGCCCCATTATTCACTTATAAAGTTAGTATGGCTAATTTAGCTGCAATTACTGCTTATTTACAAATGTCAACGGTGACGGAGCAACATTTTCATGCCATTAGATTCAGATTTTTTAAATGACTGCTGATGTCGGTCTTTAAATAAGCAAAGACCAATACTAAACCATGTTAGCTTCATAATCCTAAATGTTTTTTAAGTATGGATGATTCTCAGAGTAGTTTCCAACATCTTTCACATGGCACGTAAACAAACATTGTTCTTTACTAGCGGTGGGCGGTGGCTTGCTGACATTCTCTATAAAAACCCCAAGGGGGAGTGGAGCTGTCATTGATAAATCTGCTGTACAGATCCTCAGGTTCCTTTTCAAACAAGTCCACACAAAGTGGGTCGGAAAGGAAGTCAAGTATGAAAGAAATTCTATCACTTTAAAAAGAAAAAAAAACAGCTCAGTAAATCATGCCTGTGTGCTTCTGTTTGTTGTCACAAACAGTAGCAGGGTTACGGATGCAGGCAGACGACCTTATGTGCTGAATTTCACAATCTGTGACCCAGAGAAGAGCATGAATATGGGATTAGTTTTGTTTCATAAAGATAAAGCAACACTTTCTCAGAATCAAGCAAAACTAAAAGTTTAAAGGGGACCTATCATGCAAAATGCACTTTGTGATGTCTTTTATACATAAATATGTGTCCCCGGTGCGTCGGGGAACTCACGCAGCATCAGAAAATAAAACCCTCTCTCTTTTCCTCCGTACCCAAATCTTTTAAAAACGGGTGTACAACGAGCGGATACAGATTCCATCCGAACTGACGTCAATTCGGCGGCGGACCAACAATGCCTGACGTGTTTTGGACGTCTTTGTTTACATTAGCAAGCCTCGCTAACACTCAGAGCTAACCTGTCCTAGAGAGCACATGTGTTTAAAAATTAGGGAAATATAAAAAGGAACTCACCTTGTGATAAACCCGCAAGAGAAAAAGCATTTGAGCTCCGTACTGTTTCATAAATAATCCTTGACGTGGTTTAAACAGGATGTCGTTTTATCACATCAGAATTCAACTTTATCTCCGGTAGAATTCTGATCAGGCATTAGCTCCGCCTCCTCTTATTTATTTTGTTCAAGCTAAGGACCCCAAATCTGCATTTCTCTAACAGGGGTTGCGTTCGAATAGTCCATTTAGCTTAGGAACCTTCCTAACCGAGTGAAATGGCCCGGGTTGCGTTCCAATAGTCCATTTCGCTTAGGAACCTTCCTAAC
>NW_011357170.1:0-6455 GCF_000735185.1 Notothenia coriiceps
TTTTTGTGCGTGCTCTATAGTGCCCGTAATAGTGCTCACTGGAGTCCAGCACCTCAGCACCCCCACTCAAAATACCTTCCCGCGCCTCTGCATGTAGGCCTACGTACTGTAATCTGAGCGATTTACCCGTCCACATCTCCACGTGAAGTGCTGCATAAACATGGCTGAGTCATTTCATCTGTAAACTTCCTCAACGCTCGCTCTCTTTTCTTGATTGCCCTCGTCACGGGTGAATAGTTCAATGTCCCGCTTCATTGTAGGAATTCTGCCATGTCTCTACCACTTTAGTTTGACCATCTCTGTTACTAAGTTATGGAAAACTAAATAAATAAGTAATTAGATACCTTACCGTTACTGCGCTCATAAAGAATGATAAGAATAAGAATAATGCGTCTTGAACTGGTTTCATTAATTAGTGTCTTTACGTTTCACAGACTGTTAGCTTGTTGTGGTAGGCTGGTAGCCTATTTTATTAAAGAGCATATCAAAAGAAAGACTTGTGTTATGTCTTCCTTAATGCAATAGTAATTGGGGGTGCAAGTGGAGTCTCGCAGAGGCAAAACTGTGGCGCGCTTACACTGTAGGTGCGCCGCAGTCTGCGTGATCTGCCTGTAGGTAGGGGCGGGCCGGCCCTGCGAGTAAAGTAACGAGTAAAGTAACGAGTTACTTTATGTAGACAGTAACGAAGTAGTGTAATATATTACTTTTTTTTAAAGTAATATGTAATATGTAATATATTACTTATTTTTAGTAATGACCCCATCTCTGGTTATATCATCATTGTATATCTGTATTGTGCTCTGGTAGGAATTGGTAGGAATTGGCACATGTTAATAACAGTCAACTTTCTTTTTGTTTTTGTATTTAACATTGTTTTACATATTTTATATAACCTGCAATTCACATATTTAACAATTCAATCCTAAAAGTAATACAAGTCAAAATGTGTTAAAATGTAGTTTTTTACTTTAATAGGATAGTCAATACCTGTGTTTTTTTCAGTTTATCAATGTAAAGTAGTGGTTAAATTAAGCAAAATTACAAAATATTTCTTTCTTTACTCATATATTTTCTTGCAATTATACTTTTTTTTATTTAGTATTAACAGTATTTTTTATGTATTTGACAGTGATATATAGCCATAACAAAAGCATTTTTTAGTAAAATTACAGAAACTAAAGCTAATTTTGCCAACAGAAAATCATTTATTTTTACGGTTAGTTTTGTTAAATTCGCAATTAAAAACTGCTATAAAACAGATAAATAATTTATTCCATTTCTACAGTTTTTTTTTGTTAAAATACATGACACATTTCAATAAACCGTTTATTCTTGTAATTTTTTTTTACAGTGTAGGAATGTTAATAATAGTTTATATAAATACTTTTTTTAAATTAATGTTTTGTTAGGAGAGTTGGAGGCTGGAGATATTTTATTGAGAAACAACAGGTAGACATAGTTGTAGCACAGGGTTTGGGTTTGGGATACGTACTCAATGAGACAAAACCTGGTAAAAGTAAAGCTTTCATTTGTGATGGCCCCAAAGAAAAGCATCACCTGTCTCTGAATTTCTTGTTAGCTCTACAGAGCTTTTTAGCATTTTCTGCTAAAAAAGCTCTGTTTGGTTGAGTCTCACACGTCGTTTGTCACAGCAGGCAACTATTTGGGGCTAAAAGAATACATCTTTGTTAAATCCACTGTGCTCTTCCTGCCCAGCACCAAATGATAGACAGACAGAGTTAGCGACTTGCTGGTGAACAAAGTGGTGTATTTAGAAACCAGTCATTTCCCTCAGGAGTAGGTGGACACTAAAGAGCACTGGCTCTCGATAGATAAGGGTAGATAAGGGTGTTAAAAAAACATTAAAAAACTCCATAACGATCTAAAAGCCCTACAAAGGTCTTGTAAAAACCCTTTAGAAGTGTTGTAAAAGCTCTATTAAAACAAGAAAATACTGGTTAAAAAGTGCAGGACGGGGCTGGACCACGGAACGGCGGCAGAGTATGTTTAAAAGCAGATATCATAAAGCCTTAATGCATTCGAATGTAAAACAAAAAAGTTATGATTGATGAAAGTAGTAAATCAATCAGATTTGACCCGAAGACAACAGGAGGGTTAATTTGCTCTGTTTATTTAAAAAGGTGGCAGGTCGGTGAAATGGTTAGGGAATCAGATTCGGAGGCAAAGTAGGGTGGATCATGCCTAGGTCAGTAGAAAATAAAATGTCTCCATCACGTTGCATAATAATAAGCCGTATGCTTCTTTTCGTGTGTGTTATTTGAACAATGGGCCATTGGAACAAAATACGTTTGTTTTTCCGGTGTAACTGACTGTTGTGTTTACACTTCAGTAAAATGGGAAATGTTTGGGACTTCTGGGGTTGCAGAAAAAGGGGGCTCCTTTAGGTGTCCATGGCGTTGGTGTCCATTAGTGCAACATGACTCAGCTGAAAGTCTTTGTATGGAAAAAAGACGAAAATATCGGAATCGAAGATTAGGGTTGAAAACAAATAAAGGGAAACGAGTGTTTGATAGGCAATCAACAAGATAAATCAATTTAATCTCCATATGGGTTAATCATCAAAAGATCACTGTCTGCATCTGGGTCTTTCTGCTATATTTTTGTGGCACTTTTAGACACTTTTTACATTTAGTTATTTCTCATTTTATTCTACAAGGGGGGACCTTTCCCCACCAATGAACTGTACTTCTTCTGTAGAGCTCCATAATGAACCCATCTAGTCTGTCGTGACATTTTCATATAAATGTAATAGATTTTGTAGGTTTTTTGATGGATCTGGGTGCACATTCTCAACACACCTGAAGCCCTCCGCAGTAATGAATGTGCATAGCAGAGCCAGATAACATCTCAGCGATGGAAGAAAAAAAAGATGTGGAATGATGGAATTCAGAAACTAAATGACAGAGAAGCAAAAACAGCCCTTGGTTTAAGTGCTTTAATCGTGGGATAATTGCTTTTACACACTGTCTCAGACTCTCTGCATGCGCACACGTACAAACACAAACAGAACACCATGTGTTGCCTCTAACAACACTGCTTTAATGAAATGTCGGGAATCCTTAATGAGTCCCGATGTCTTGTGATACATTTCATAATTATGCAACCCCACACAACTGGAGAGGGAAATTCATCAGTCAAAGCAAATTAGTTGGGATCCATTAGGGTTCAGTGTCTTGTAGGGACATTCACTTTATTAGCTCCTTACACCCATCGCCATAATTGGTAGCATATTTCATTTGGCTCTAACCCCACTTTACTGAGTGACTGCTCTTTCCTTTTTTTATTTACAACCACATGCTGTATAATGTGCATAGAGCAGTTCAACAATACCATAGAGTGTGTGAGATGCTGTTGTTCTTTATATATTTTGAAAATGACATTCTTTATACTTATCGTATCAGCATTTGCTCATTCTCCATTCAGTGATGATATCCTCCACAGAAAGCATTTGAACACATACAGTTGCTGATCACCCCTTTTATTGAATTTGTTGTGGTTAGTCCAGTTTTTAATACCTATGGTGTTCCCTGTCAAAAATGGCCGCCATAGGAAATGAGTGGGTAACCCAGATTATGTTCATCCATCAGATTGTACACACCCAAATGGACAACACGTTAATTTTCGAATACATCTTCAGTGTCTGTTCTTCACTGCAGTTATTCATCTAACAATAGTCTGAGAAATTGCCCAGGAACACCAAAGTAAGAGGGGAGAAACGATCACGACAGAAGAGTTGTAGATTAAAACAAGCCAATAATGAAAGAGGGTTTTGTCTTTTGGCGAGGAGGCCACAGTCTGAGCCACAGCTCCTTGTTGATCAGCGGCACACTGCGAGGGGATCATTTATTTGGGATGACTGATGATGGCTTCCTCTCACAGATGCCTCTCTTGTTTGTCTTCGGGGCTGCCTCGGGGTTCGCTGTTCTCCCACTCACTCTGACAACCTGCAGACATCTCAGATGAGCAGCATTCTTCCCACAGAGACACCAAGTCTCAGACGGGGAGTGAACAGGAAAGCCTCTCTGTTTGGTGTGGAGTGTCAAGGGGTGAACTCTGAGGCATGAACTCAAATGCACAACTCAGACTCAGACTCGGGTGGTATTCAAAAATAAAGACTTTACTGGAAGTTAAACAGTAACAAAAACAAGAAACACAAAATCACTCTTCCGAGGAAAAACTACATGCAATAATCGTGAGCATGAGAAAACGGGATACGACCATGGAGCAGGCTTGAACGTGATCATGAATAAGAAACAAACTGGCACTGGACAGGTGGGGGCTAACACAATATATACCCAAGGTGAGGGGAACAGGAGGCTGCAGAACTCCTGCCAGAAACGTGACACAAACTGGGGACCTCGGTCGGAGACAATATCCTTCGGGAAACCATGCAGGCGAAACACATTACGCATCATGACCTGCGGAGGTCATGATGCGTAATGTGTTTCGCCTGCATGGTTTCCCGAAGGATATTGTCTCCGACCGAGGTCCCCAGTTTGTGTCACGTTTCTGGCAGGAGTTCTGNCCTGATTGTTTCCAACTGTTCCCCTCACCTTGGGTATATGTTGTGTTAGCCCCCAACTGTCCAGTGCCAGTTTGTTTCTTATTCATGACCACGTTCAAGCCTGCCCTATGGTCGTATCCCTTTTTCTCATGCTCACGATTATTGCATTTAGTTTTTCCTCGGAAGAGTGATTTTGTGTTTCTTGTTTTTGTTACTGTGTAACTTCCAGTAAAGTCTTTATTTCTGAATACCACCCGAGTCTGAGTCTGAGTTGTGCATTTGAGTTCATGCCTCAGAGTTCACCCCTTGACAGTACGAACTGGCCATTAAAATGAACTCAGCCGACTCAGACCAGCTAAAGAACGCCATCCGCTCTCAGGGCCAACGTCTTGGGCAACAAGAAAAGCGGATGGCCGCCATACAGCACAGAGTGCAGCACCTAACCACCAGCCGTGCAGAACTACAATCATCGGTGACAACCCAGGTGAATCTGCTGGCAGCTGAGGTCCAGCGTGTGCTCACTCACCTGCAGGCTGCTTCTCCTCCCACGACTCCTCCGGTCCCAGCGGCGACTGGATCCGACCCGGTGACTGGGCCGCACATCTCGTCCATGCGTCTGGCTCCACCCGAAAAGTTTTCCGGGGACTCGGAAGGCTGCCGGCCGTTCATCGTACAGTGTGACTTATACTATCGACACCAACCGGCTGCATTTCCCACGGATTACTCCAAAGTGGCCTTCATGATCTCCCATCTCACCGGCCGATCAGCAGCGTGGGCTACCGCAGAGTGGTCCCGAGACTCCCCCATCTGCGGGTCTCTGGCCGACTTCATAGACACCATGAGGAAGATTTTCGATCGAACCACTCCGGGCAGAGAAGCAGCTCGGGCTCTGATCAAGCTTCGGCAGAATCAGCGTAGTGTGGCTGACTATGCTATTGAGTTCAGGACTATTGCAGCCGACAGCGGATGGAACTCCGCTGCACTGTTCGACGCATTCGTCAGCGGTCTCTCGGATCCCCTACAAGACCAGCTGGCGCCACTCGAGCATCCCTTTGTGGTTTGGACCGATCACAAAAACCTTGAGTATATCAAGAAAGCCAAAAGACTGAACTCCCGCCAAGCTAGGTGGACCTTGTTTTTTAACCATTTTGATTTTGTTCTTTCTTACAGGCCAGGGTCTCAGAATGTCAAGCCTGACGCTCTGTCCCGTCTGTTTGACCCTGTGCCTGCAGTCAAGGAGCCGGAACCCATTATTCCGTTGAACCGTGTGGTAGGAGCGCTGACTTGGAAAGTGGAGAAGGAGGTGATGCGAGCTAACGGTGGGGCTCCTGCACCCAGGGGTTGCCCGCCTAACCGGCTATTCGTTCGGGAAGCCGAGCGACCACAGGTGATCCACTGGGCTCACACTTCGCTGCTCACCTGTCACCCCGGAGTCAAAAGAACCATGTTCATCATAAAGCAGCCTTTCTGGTGGACATCCATGGAGAAGGAGGTGATTGAGTATGTGGAGGTGTGCCCTGTCTGCGCTCGCAACAAGACCTCTTCCAGGGCGCGGATGGGATTATTACAACCACTTCCTATTCCCAACAGACCCTGGTCGGATATTTCAATGGACTTCGTCACGGCCTTCCTTATCTAGAGGGCAACACCACAAGTTCTCACAGTGGCTGACGCGTTTTCTCGAAGATGACACATTTCATTGCTTGATCTCTCGCGCTTCTTGAAGACAAGAGCCTCATTGGATTTTGGACCGCCTCAACTCGCGAGGAAGCCTGGGGCCGTCAGAGCCGCTCCCAGAAGAGGGGTACTGTCATTCTCGGAACTACTTATCATGAAAGGTTTATTCTTTTATAGCTTTTTCATGTCCCCTTTGTTCGTCCCTCTTTTATTGTGAAAGAATTTTCCCCTTCGTTTCAGAATCCATGCTCCC
>NW_011357170.1:8158-14882 GCF_000735185.1 Notothenia coriiceps
GAGAAGCAGCCTGCAGGTGAGTGAGCACACGCTGGACCTCAGCTGCCAGCAGATTCACCTGGGTTGTCACCGATGATTGTAGTTCTGCACGGCTGGTGGTTAGGTGCTGCACTCTGTGCTGTATGGCGGCCATCCGCTTTTCTTGTTGCCCAAGACGTTGGCCCTGAGAGCGGAGGGCGTTCTTTAGCTGGTCTGAGTCGGCTGAGTTCATTTTAATGGCCAGTTCGTACTGTCAAGGGGTGAACTCTGAGGCATGAACTCAAATGCACAACTCAGACTCAGACTCGGGTGGTATTCAAAAATAAAGACTTTACTGGAAGTTACACAGTAACAAAAACAAGAAACACGGCGGAGAAACTAATCACGAACACAGGAGACATATAGGGGCGGGGAGCGAGAGGAGGAATACTTATTACAATAAGACAGAGGGCACAGAACAAAGGGACATGACAAAACTAATATAAAGAATAGCCTTTCATAATAAGTTTCCGAGACATGACATGGAGGCGTGAGAACCTGCTGCTGGAGAATGAACGGTGGTGGTCAGGAGTGGGCTGAGCTTAATTCCTACTACACTATAATTAAAGAACCGTTAATTCACAATAAATGATTTCAGTTTTTTAGCAGGGTACTGCTCTTATTTTCTTTTACACTTTTGAGTCAATACAAATGGATGACTTTAACACGGCAGACCTGTTTCCTTTCCTCAGTCAACATTGGCTTCTTTTAACAACCAGCTTCACCTAGCTTTAACTTAATACTTTTTTCAAACCTAACCAAGACAATTTCTTCCTGAACCTAACATTGAACAATATTTGTGAAATAATTCATGAGTATTTACCCAATACATTCCTCAGCGACTGCCATATTACCCAAGAAAGCCAAGTTATTTCTCTTGCAGAGCTGTGCCAACAAAGCATACAAGTACCAGAATGCCTTGCTTCTAACAGCCAGTGTTTCCTCTTGCAAGGCTAATGCAGCGGACTCTGTTTGCTGAACTTTGTCAGCTATGTCTCTCTGGCTTAAATTAATAGTACTGAATAATAACAAAACACTGAAATGTATCCTCGTAAAAGGACTGCATTCATCCAGTCTTTGCACAAGTCATCGTTCACACACAGAGCATTTCTTTATTAGGGTATGCTATTTTTACTTCCTGAAACACATTTTGCAATAGGCCTACTAGCTAAGAGGTGTCAAACGACGCAGTTGAAACAAAAAAGAACGACAAATATTGCCAGATGCACTGAGGAAATTATTACTTCAATCGAGTAAATTTAACATTATACTAATTAAACATCCATCGAAAATGTTCCCTTTTAAAAAATGGGCTGTATAATAAGACGGTACTTTGGGTTGAAGGGCAAACTTACTTTCTTACTTTCTGTCAAATTAAACATTTTCTAAGTTTTCTGGGACAATGATTTTTCTACAGCAGCAGAAGGCCCTTCACTGAGATTTGGTGTCCTGATCTCATTCTGCCCACATCATGGCCATGTTTGTCCAGAAAGCCTCTGCTTTGGAGCTGACCTGATTGGAAGGTAATAAAGATCTAAGTCGAACAAAGGAGAGGAATAAGCTACATTCAAGCACGCATGCACACACACGCTCACACACGCTCACACACAGAAAATAGCACCCTTATCATCCCTGTTTCATTTAGAGTTGATTGCTGTCGGATTATAATGCAATCACCATGCTGTGTGAGCCGTAACTATGGGAACTGGTTTTAACTGTTTATCTTGCCAGAGATCTTAATTTAAGTTTGAACACTCTGGATCACTTAGATGTGAGAGACATGGGAAATTGACAAAAAGGGGACAACAAAGGGAAGGGAGGGAACGGGAGCTGTGGAAGAAAATGGAGAAACAGACACTTTCTTGTTCTTTCTCTTGTATTTCATATGCAATTGAATTTGTCTTTCAGAGGGAAAATCCATTTATGATGACAATCCACATCAGGGCAGTAATGAAAGCAGCCGGGTTCCTTTGCCATGGGAACGTTTCTGCAGGAGAATGCCACTAATCTTGGCGAAATGAATCATTCACACTTTATTTGGACATCTGTGTTAACCCCCCCTACTCTCCTTCTCCCGACTTTCATTCATTTGTGACAGTTTTATTACAAGTTGTGCAGGTGGCTGGAGGCTCAGGAGCAGACAAGAATGCGGCATGGACATGGTCCAACATGTTGAGGAGTTGTTGAGTTTATAATGATGTTTCCTCAGTAGACTGTCACTATACGTAGGACACTTCTGACTAAATAGGACAAACTGGACAAAACAAGTTGCTTTTACAGTATGGCCCCCACTACGCTGCTCTCCAAAGACGTTTGACTTTTAGGTGTGAACAAATCCAGATTAAAGGCCCTGGGCTACGACTTTATGTAAGCCTGGGCTAACTCCATCCTAAATACAGGAAATTGCACACGCTGCCACAATATCCACTGTGTAGTTTGGGACTCACAGCGTGCGGCTCAAACACCTTTTTGGCATTCCAAGAATTTCCACTAAACTTCCTGAAACTGCCATATATTTTTACGTTTGCTAGAAAAGTTAAACTAGCATTTCTTTGAGATTACAGAAATGCTACATATTTATGGTGTAATTCAGACCCTAAAGCGACTCTGGTCATTTTTGTTGTGGTTACAAAGGTTCAAATGAACGTGTGGAATAGAAAACTGATGGCTTGTAGAGGCCTATAATGTTGAACATAAATGATATGCTTTATTGTCAGCAACAGCATACAAATATTCTCTATATATCACCTGTTCCATGTTCTTCTTTGAGAAAAAACAGATTAAATTCAATGGTTTCAGGATGGCGCCCCCTAGTTTTGCTCTATTTCAACGGAATACTCTTAAGTGTCGGTCTACGTAGAAAAGAGACCTTTTTAAAAAAGAAAATAGATTCAGATCTTGCATTAAGATACATAATGACAGTCACACTGAGCCAGCTACATATCACGACCCACATTAGCTTGTAAGTCTCCTTCTTATCTTAAATACAAGCTCCTCAGCTTGTTGATGGAGCTACAGCAGAGAGAGTTCTGCAGGACAGAAGGCTTTTAAAGACACTTCAGTCGGTTAGTGTCTTCAATAACATGTCTAACATGACCAAACACAAAACGCCCCTCCACTCAGCTGAGAGAGAACTAGCTTCTTCGACATCCCTACTTTTTGTTTCTTTAACAATAAAAAGCTATTAACAATGATTTTAAAAATAATAATACAAATACAAAAAGGATATGACTTATTGCGATTCAGTTACACTTTAAAGAGGCAGTTCCTATAGTGTGTTATATAGGTTTGTGTGCATGTAAAGGGTCTTCAAAGGCTAAAAATAGGTATATATGTATAATTGGTGATTCCTGCATATGTGAAAATAGACAAGTTCCCCTACAGTATATTTAACCATGAATTAATCATAAATGTGATTAAAGGGTTATTTTGTAACCTTTCTTTAGCCACTTTATAACCATGTTTGCCAAATGAGTGAAACCTTATTTCTGCATGCTGTATCTCTCGCCTGTTGCTGCTCTATTACAACTCAACATTTGAGCCTGAACTGAGCTGTGATCATGGCTGTAAACTCAGACGGTGATTCAGAACGTCCTGCTGCTGGATGGGTCCTTGAGCTCAAGTCTAAAGCCTTCTCTATGAATTTCAAAAAAATCCATTATCAACAACCATTTAAATAAAAACAAGAATTTGAATCGGAGATAGGACCGGCAAATCTTACATTACTGTGAACATAATAACATTAAATTCCCTTCCACTTGCCCTCACCACTTCCTCTTACTGATGCACTGTATTACACCAGAACACAATTTGACTGAATTGTAAGCTGAAGTGTGAAATGGAAATAACGGCGAGGTCAGCGGTCAATAGGAAGTTAATTAATGTGATGTGGTGATGTATGGTTTTCCGAATGCTTATGATTGTGTTCCAATCATTGAAATGTCACCAGCGTGACATCTAAAACCTCTACCTACCTTTGATTTACCTTCAATTCATAACCTAATAAAGGAAAATATTTCAGTTTTCCCTTCAACTCCAGCCTGAATATACATGTTTCTCCTAATGTGAGAGTGTTTAAACATGTGACGATAATTAGTTGTATTTAGCCTATGATTGATCATAATAATAAATCCCCATTTATGAAGACTATAGACAAATCTTTTAAGATATGTGATTCAACAACTGGCTAACAAAAGATGCTTTCTCTTTTATTGAGAAATCATTTTAATTTCCCACATTTAAAAAGGTTTAATCCAGATGATAGAAGGGCCAGCAAGACTTCCAGGTTCTGATAGATGCTTCAAAATGCAAAATGAAGTGAGCGAAGCAGTAATATTTAGAGACTAAGGATATGTTTAAACAGCAGAAAAGAGGCTAATGAGTTCCTTATGTGCCATGTTTAAGATAGAGCTATGCAAACACCCAACATAATGAGTTTCCCTGGTCATTGGCCCATGCAGAAGTCACTCTGGTGTATTTTTGGTTATTGTAGGTAGAGCATAGCTGCAGTATTGTTCATGCATTCAAAGTTTGCGTGAGAAAAGTTGTGCTGCGAATGAGAACAAGGATAAAAAATTAAGTTCTGATTACAATTACGGGACGTGACACTTAGCTGATTTCAAATCAGCGAGGCCAAATTTCACAAAGCCTGTCAATGTGGCAGCAAGCTCGCCAGATCCCTCCCCAATCAAAAGTTTGCTCTATATAATTTTGCGCAATCAGATTTCTCCACAGTCATCCAGTGCAATCAGGTAATCAGAGGGGAGCATTAACAAGACAAATGGGTTTTAAAAAGTGGGTGCACTCTGTTTGCAGGAACTTCCTATGGAGAAGCCCCCTCCCCTCTTTGATTACCCCTATCACCCTCATACAGCGCAACATCCCCGCTAAATAGCTTTCTGCCACAGTGAAGGCAGTGTGCTCCGTCGTGATTGACTTTACATGTAAAACTCCGTAGGTAAATGGTTACTCTTAAGGCTATTTACTGTATTTCAAGTGATTATGTGCTCCAACAGGTCCTCTGAATGACTCGGATTGTTTATGGCCTTTTGCACACCTTTCATTAAAGGTGAAATTCTCTGATCCAAATTGCACAGTCAGGGACTATTTATACCAGAATGCATTTTCCCTCCACGATGCAGATGTAGCATGTGAGTAACTGGCAGTGTTGGGGAGTAACGGATTGCATGTTGCGGGATTACGTAATCAGGATACAGAAAAAAGAGTAAAACTGTATTCCCTAACAGTTATATTAATAAAAGACCCAATCAGATGAATTTATTAGAAGGATTACGATGCTATTAAAAACCACAAAGTATATAGTGTTTCTTGTAAAGGATCAGTATGAACTGTAGTATGTGCTCATGTGTTTCATTGTTGGTGTATATAGGCTGCTGTCTGAATCTTTTCCTATCAATACAATCATTCTGATCCTAAATATCTTGGTTTCTTCTTTTCTAAAGTCACATCGTTCTGCTGTTTTACATAATACACTTAAGAAGTCAAACCAATCTTATTGATATTTATTTTCTCTTTTATTCATATGCATTGCATTTGATATTGAGGTACTCAAAAGTAATGGAAAGTAATCCGATTATATTACTTTTATAAAGCGACACTCAGATTCATTTTCATTTGTAAGTGTAACATTTATTCAAATTAAAAACAATCTTTTTTTAAATAATTGTATTATCATTATAATAATTGACTCCTGATGTGTATATTGGTTGCTATTAAGCATCTATAGCTTTGAAAAAAGAGCAGTTCCATTTTCTGACAGATACCGCTCACTTTAAATGTCATCAGTCCATTAGATGTTATCAGTTGTTTCATGCACATCGATCTGAGCTGGTTTGGAGCTACTCTACCACCTAATTGGCTCCGTAGGCCATTATCTTCTATCGGTAAGCAGGAGGAAATAGGAAATCAGGTGGTGTGGTAAAGACAATGACAAAGTCCATGTAGAGAAGAGGTAGAGGTGGATGGATTTCGCAAACAAACTTAGGACTTTCAAAGAAAAGGCCGCTGTTTGTGTGCTGTTTGAACTATTTGTAACCTATGTACGTAAATTGACTCACGTAGCGTATGTAATAGGTGTGTAATACTTATCTTAGGTGGTGTAGGTAGCGAACATACTCTAATACACATAACACAACTTAACAGGGCCCTCTCCTGCTGATGTTCAGGTGTATATCAGTATAGTGTCTCTACTTTAAAGAGTTCTCTCCTGCTGATGTTCAGGTGTATATAGTGTCTCTACTTTAAAGAGTCCTCTCCTGCTGATGTTCAGGTGTATACAGGGGCAGACTGGCCATTGGGAATACCGGGAGTTTCCCCGGTGGGCCGGTGCTGTGTGTGGGCCGGAGGGCCAAAAAAAAAAAAGATCTTTTTTATTTTGCCTAAATCCTACCGGCCCACATTTGTAAGTGTTCTGGGCTGGGCCGTTTTGATGGGCTACCTTTGTTCTATCTATCAGTTTCAATTTCACACATCAGGCCCGTAGCAACTGTCACTGAGCAGTGAACAATCAGGAGTGAGTGACTGAGAGACCTAGCTGGCAGTTGCTTACAGATGGATAAACAAGCTCCAAAGCGTAAAGGCGTTTTTTGTATAGTTTGTGTATACAGTATAAGCTACAGTATTGTAGCGAGCCCTGGGTTCAGAGGGAGGGGCTTGCACAGGGGAGGGGAGGGGGGGGGTGGCAGGG
>NW_011357171.1:0-4267 GCF_000735185.1 Notothenia coriiceps
GGATTTATAAAGTGGTTTTAATTTTTATTCCAAATGTATGACAACCG
The DNA here is from genome assembly GCF_000735185.1 of Notothenia coriiceps. Taxonomy (NCBI): domain Eukaryota; kingdom Metazoa; phylum Chordata; class Actinopteri; order Perciformes; family Nototheniidae; genus Notothenia; species Notothenia coriiceps. The sequence continues at coordinate 48 of NW_011357171.1, forward strand.
TGAGAATGACAACACAGTATTATTTATTTTTATGCTCTTCTCTGATTGTCTGTAAAGTGTCTTTGAGCACTGTTAACTGTGTTCGTTTTCCTCGCGTCCAGGAGAGAAGCTTTAAAAAAGGAGACTAAATGGTGTCTCTGAGAAGGTTCAATTATACTTTAATTTAAAAAAAGGCGCGGGTATGTTACAAGCAGAATATTGTTCAGGTGAGGAGAGAAGAACTGCAGCTCCCTCTCGCAGTCCTGGCCGTGAAGAAGAGACTCCTCAAAGCTCCTTCAACTGACTATATATCTCATTAGGCTCCTCCTCTTCAATGGCGGCTGTGGCGTAATCTTCCGCCCTCCATTCACAATGTCCGATATCGCACATAACAGAGGATTTTGACATTGTACATTCAATACATAACTAAATACGCCTTTTCCCCTCATATTCTCTTTCATGACTTTTCATTCATTGTATTTTAATGGCTACAATCGTTACTTTTCCTTAAAACCTGAAGTCAAGCTACTGTTGGTATTTCGGAGATCTTTTCCGGAATAGCTTTTCAAAATAAACTTTAACCACAGGCGGAAACTAACCGGAAGTATTTTCACAATAAAACAGTTATAACATTACTGGTGTTTAATCTATTTTATATCATTAAATATTGATTTTAATTTCTAACAGCACTGGGAAAGCGCTATGTTGTGTTATTATTATATTATTATATTATCATTACACACTATGATATGATACTTGCCCTTGAAAAGCATTCTTAAATGTGTTATGATTATTTTTATGAAGCATTATGAATGGTAATGAGTCCTTATTACTATTTAAATAAGTGTACTTTAAGCCAATTATAACGCAATATAAGTAATAATGCATTAAAGGCATTGGTGTCCTTACTAAGATATTAATACTCAAAACATAACTCAAGCGTCTCGTTGGTCTTTGTGGGGAAAAAAGAGTAAAAAGGGACAGACATTTTTTTTAAATCCAGCAGCCGTATGTGTGTTTTTCGGCTGTCTGAATCCAGTTATTATCTGCTCGGTGTGCGTGCTGCGGGTTAGCAGTATCTGTGCCACAGAGATGCTTAATTTAAACCTTCCTTCTCTATTCTAATTAGTCTTCATAGCCTCAGCGACCTGCATCCGCCTCTCCGGGGAAATCTGTGACCGCAAAAACTTCTGCCAGAGCAGCGTTTCTCCACAAGAGCCCAGCGTACATCGTGTACTGCGTATGTAGAGTGGGGATATATAGAGAATGCAGGGAAAACATTAGCTAACAATGGACCTGGCCACGTAAATAAAGGAACAGCAGATGGAGGCGGTTTCATTGTTCCCCGCACATACAGCTCCAGGCAGTCACTTTATTCTCAAACTGGAGGAGGCTGTGCTCACACTGACTGCTGATGTGCAGCTGGAGAAAAACAAGGTCTCCAATGAGGAGAGGAATTCATAATCCATCACTCGTGTGTGTCTTCATAACGAGAGAGAAACGGGGGTGAGGAGAAGGCCAGAACGTTTTAATCAGTCCGAGAGTTTGTCAAAAGCGGCCCTTTAAAGATGTCATGACAAATATTCGATTATTTGGTGTCTTTACTTTGAAGATACCCTGTTATGCTTTTTGGGGTTGTTCCCTTTCCTGTAATGTGTTATATAGGTTTTAGTGCATGTAAATGGTCTGCAAAGGCTAAAATCCCCCCTCCATCCTTCTGCCTGAAACGCCTCCATTGGACTCCTTTGTTTACTTCTGGAACATAATGACATCACTATAACACTCACGCTACTATTGGTCAGCGCTCCAACACATTGTACGTGATAGGGTAAGGGGCGGGATATCTCGAAGCGGTCGACCAATCAAAACAGAGCCGGCCAGCTAACCAATCAGAGCAGACTGGGCTCTGGTTTCAGACAGAGGGTGAAAAGAGGAAATTATTTATTTAGCTAACTTTTAACAAAGTGTATGGAAGATTGTTATAAAGCATCAATTGTCAAATGAAGTAAATGTACTTTACTTTACAATCTGTCCTGAATAAAACGCCATCTGCCGTTAAACCTGAGCATAATCAATTTCAAGAATCTTTAGGAGTTGCTAAAGGAAGTGTTCGCCCTTGATGAACACAGATGCAAAATATGTTGAAAATTGAATCTGATGGAAATGCACCAAAAAAAGGCCATCTTAGATCTTAGATCTTTGATCAGCCTCAAAACAGGAAATCCATACATGAGGATGTCTCAGCACACGTCACGCTGTTTAACAAATGATCAATCAATAACTGAGTGAAAATGGTGAACATCATTCACATCTTAGAAGAAAACACACACTGAATAAATAATTAAAATCCCTTTTTTCCATCGTTCTGGAAAGGTTTCGGTCACTGCTAACTGACACCACTGGATCTTTTTAATTCTAGGTGCAAAATCATATTGTTTACATTTAATTTGCGATTCAAGGGAATAAAGCAGGGGTGTCAAACTCAAGGCCCGGGGGCAAAATCCGGCCCGCGACTTCATTTTCTGTGGCCCCGCAAGAGCTTGCAAAGAATATAATATGTTTATTATACGGTTACATGCCACTTTACAGAAGCAGGTTGCCCATAACCTACATGTCCCACAATGCATCTCAAATGTGCCTTTTTCTCAGAAATTGACTTTTTTTCTTCAAAGATTTACTTTTTTTTTTCAAAATGTCACTTATTTTCTAAATTTGACTTCTTTTTTGATCTTGACTTTCTTTTTCTTCAGAATTTGGCTTTTCTTTTTAAATCATTTTGTGACATTCTCACTGAAGGGACTTGCAATTATTTGCCCCAGACTTCTGCTTTCAGACGTAGTTAATTACATAGTTATTACCCTATCCGATAATAATCCAATGCAATAATGTAATATAATACATTATTTTATAATATTAAATATTTATATATGTATTTTTATATAGTCTTATATATAAAACTGGCTAATGTGGCCCGAGAGGAAATTGAGTTTGACACCCCTGGAATAAAGTGAAGTCGATTTAAAGTCCTCCTTATCGACAGAAACAGTGTTACAGATGCACAGAGAGATAAAGAGAAAGATGTTCGTCCATACTGATGAACACATCAGAGGAAAATGCTTCAGATGTCTGTTTCAAACACAGAATCAAACGTAGAAGATACCTTGTTCATCCACACATCTTTTTCTTTTAACATGTAACGATGGATTTAAAGTTGAAAGTATAAAAGAACATTACTTCATTGCATATCAAGAAGGAATTTATTAACAATCCAAAGTCAAAGAGTGCTTTACGTATAAATTCCAAATATTAATGTTGTTCCTCCACACATTTAGGACTTCATTAGTACCGAAGTGTCCTCCTTTCTTTCGTCTCTGGCACTCTCAGTTAAACGTCAAGTGTCAAAAAAGTCAAATCCGTGCGAACACAAACACCATCAATGAAATGAAACTCCACAGATGTGCTAAAGTACATTTTGTACTCTGACTCTTCCAGAGAGACGGTCACACTTATTTTAACTTTACTTCACTCACACTCACACACACACACACACACACACACACACACACACACACACACACACACACACACACACACACACACACACACACACACACACACTGACAGAAAGGAGGTGTGGGTGTCAGCACTGCCTCCAGTCATGAAGTGCAGGGCGGGGGAGCGAGGGCTAAATATAAACCGTTAGCTGCTTTTAATGTTGGCAGGTTTGACTGCCAGCGGCATGTGAGAACACACTCCTCTAAGTCAGCCAGGTCTCGTGTCACAAAGTGTGTGTTTGTGTGGATATTTAGACAAACAAACAGTAAGATGTTGTGCTCAAGAGGAGGAAGATGTCATGCAGAGCTAAGTAGCTAAACACAGATGAAAGCAGGGGATTAAAACATGATGCAACCAATAGATTACGTTACATTTAGCCGTTGCTTTGTGCAGATACACAGAAATCAACCAGAATAGCAAGAATCCTGCAGGTGCATTAGCTTCAAACAGAAATGAGAAGAGAGTTTTCTGTAGCTTTTATACCAAATCATTCATTTAGAGCAGGGGTGTCAAACTCAAATACACAGTGGGCCAAAATAAAAAAAAATGGGTACTAGTGGAGGGCCGGACTGGTTCAATGTTTATTGCAAAACTTATTGAAATGAACTTATTGCACATATTAAACCTGGAACTAACAAAGCTTAAATGAATTGACCTATAAAAACAACATTAAACATTAAACAATA
>NW_011357172.1:0-2087 GCF_000735185.1 Notothenia coriiceps
TTTAATAACTGTGTGCTACACACAACATGCAGTCGATTTCATTTTCATCTGCGTTTGTAGTAGAGTTAGCAGGGTATTTTTATTTTAACTCTCGTCCCAAATTCGTCCCAAAATTATTTTTTATCCTCCCTGACACTATTTTTTTCGGCCCCGGGACGACGGGACGTCCTTAAGCTCGAGCCCTGCCTATGTGTGTATGTAAATAACACCAGAGCGAACCCTGGATTTACCCCGGATTCATAAAAGTCTCTGTTTCTGTTTTAAAGAAATCTTGGAGGGGCTGCGAGTAGAGTTGAAACACATTTGTTGTCTGATTACTTTAGAACCAGGAGTTAAGAACTGTTTTTACAGATGGCCGATTTATTCGTATAGGGCTGCTCTTCTCCAAAACAAATGGATACGTTGAATAAAGCTGATAAAAAGACTTCATATTTTATACGTAAAGTGTTTATTAGACATTGTAAGGAATGCCACTTAGGTTTGCTCAGTTGGTTTCTCTGATACCTGATGACTACATATCTTTATCTGTGTGGGGAAAATGTGCCATAGAATTGGATAAAAGGTTTTTTCATGACAGCTTCACTGACACAAGCTCAATGGCGATACAACACTATTACAGGTGGTTACAATTTTTGAATCATTTGGGATTATATAAGTACACAACTCAAGAAATCGTTCTACTGAAAACAAATTGTATGAGGAGAAAAAAAGTGTATGACTTTGTGTTTATAATCAAAGCCAATCAGACTCTTATTCAAATTCTAAAAGGAGGAAATGCACTATGCAAACTAAATAATAGCTCAATGAACACGTCTTGTTATTGTGTGATTACATGCTATTCTTTTGGTACCTGTGGTCATGGCGTTGGGCAGGTAGCCGTCGTAGAGCTGCCTCTGAGCGAGCAGGAAGAAGTGGTAGGCCTCGGCTCCGCGCCACGCATTGTCCACGATACGATTATCTGAAGAGGAGGCATCTTCCTCAAGCAGCCCGGCAAGTGCAGTTGTTGCCTAAATACAGTTTTTAAAATCTTTCATTAGGAGAAAAATAGACAACATACCAATTTCTAGAATATATGTATTAGTGGTGATAGATGACCTCAGACTTCTTCCCTTTGGCTTTGCTCTGCTGGGACGTCTTCACCTGCTCGTGGTAACTTTCTACGAGATGCGCTGCGAGCACGTAGAGCTTCTTCACCCGCAGGGGGCGCGTCCCTTTCTTCGCCTCCTCGTCTGCTATCTGTGAGGGAAGCAACAGTCAGATTCAGAGCTGGGAAGTAACTAAGTAGATTTACTCAAGTACTGTACTTCAAATTTTGAGATACATTTTATTCTACTTAGTGCTTCTACTGCACTACAATTCAGAGGTAAATCGAGTACTTTTACTTCACTACATTATTTTGTACATTTAGTTGTGGATTAATGATATGAAATATAGTCAACACTTAAATCAGACTTTAGTTCCACCAGAGGCCTGTACTACGAAGCTGGTTCAACCTAACCTAGATATGTTTGAGTTAGCCGGTTGGCCTAATCCAAAACATACGCGCTCTCGCTAAACGGTACTACGACGCGGGTTATCAAGTGGATCGCTCAAGCCAGCCGTGTCCTATCTAGTTAGGTGCACGTTCACATGAAAGGGGTGGTATTTGGAGCATTCGATCAATCACAAACATGGAGAAGCATACTGACAGCGCAGCGTCATACTTCCTGAATGAAAAGTGAACTTTAATATTAGTAAAATATGAAGAAGTTAAACTTTAAACATCCATGACTTAAACACTTTATCCAGGATAAAAGCCACATAGTTGCACCGGCAAGGTGAATACAGCTGGTAAAAGAAAAAGTGTTTGAATGCGTACATTAACAGGTTTATTATATCACTGCCCCGTCTAAGACACGATCCGACTTTAATTACATTTGACTCGAGTGTTTCGTCAACTTAATTTGTTGCTTAAAATAATACTTCTGCATACAGTATGTGACGCTGTAAGTGTTGCACGGCCAGATACGGCTCAAGAAGCTGACTCAGATAAGGAAATATATGATACATTATGATGATGTGATATGCCGCGGACTGTACTGTACTTT
>NW_011357173.1:0-2291 GCF_000735185.1 Notothenia coriiceps
AAATTAAGACACAAGAAATAAACAGTCCAAAATATTTCAGAAATAAAATAGCGTTAAACATTTAAAAAGTTTAAGAATATAAAACAAAAAATAAAAAATGATATATACATGTGGAAAATATACAAGTGGAAATACAAATTTCCAGTAACAAATATAATGCAGGATATTATTTTGGAAGAAAGGATTATTCAAAATGAAATACTTCAGACAAAGCTCTCTGTCAAGTTATTACATCCACATTTATTACTGATTATACAGATCCTGACTTTGAGCTGTAAAACATGTGGGAAATAATGCTGAATCCGGTGAATTCCCACAGAAAAGAAGGAAGCAACTTACGGAAATGTATATGCTTATGCGTGGGTGGGTGTTTTGTTGACGCACACACATGTATATCAGCCTATGTGTGTGTTGGGAAAGCATGTGTATGAGTGTGTCTGTGTAATTCCTACAGCGGAGCAGATCCGTAAGGTGACCCCAAACTCCCAGTCAGGTGCAGAGCCGAGCATGAGGGGGAATTTGTGAGTGTGGGTGGGAAAGCACAGGATCTAAATCCATAGTCGACAGCTGGTGTGTGTGTGTGTGTGTGTGTGTGTGTGTGTGTGTGTGTGTGTGTGTGTGTGTGTGTGTGTGTGTGTGTGTGTGTGTGTGTGCGTGCGTGCGTGTGTTCCTCCCTCCCTTGTGAGCTGTGTGACTGTGTGTGAATGTGGTGAATGAGGGCTCGTGAAATGAACATGAGTGTTTGTGTTTCCTTATCCTGAGATGAATTTGTACACAGATCAAAGGAAGCTGACAAAGACGTGTATGAGTGAGTGAAACCTGAAACTGGGGCCCTTTCGCCCCGAACAATCCCATGGACTCCACATTACAGACAGCCATTCCATCAGACCATTGGGAATGTTATAGCACAGAGGGATACTCTTTACATGGTTTAAAACAGCTGCACATATCTAACATGACATAATTCGTCTTCCGCCAAGAAGAATTACTGGAATCAAAAAATATACTTCATTGTAATCTGACTTGCTGACATACATTTATATCCATGTCTGAATGTGAATTTATTTTGTGACTTTCATGCTGTTCTTGCTTCCTTCAGGTGTGGAGCTCTGCAGAGGCTCATCACAAAGAGCAAGAGACCCTTTACCCATGGAGAAATAAAGGCACAGGCATGTTCAGGGTGAAGAGGGACTGGATCATCCCTCCAATCAGAGTGCTGGAGAATAGCAAGCAGGTTCCTGAAGACCTCGTCCAGGTACAAATCATAGTTTTTCACACCAGAATATCACTGTATACCTGCTGTTTCAATTCTGTTAAAACATATATTTAACGTACACGTTCACAAATCTTAAGTAAGTCCAAAAAACATAATCAGATGCTCATATGTAGCGTGATTAGCTTGCTGCATTCAAACATTGTTGTTTGAAGGGGCTGAGAGAGTTAGCAGCTTACACTAAAGCAGATGAACACCCCGTACTATTAAGTCCTTACACTACTCTTATTTAATTATTTCTCCCTTTCACTACATCCCATAACATCGGCTTATCTGCCATGCATCTTTACAGTTGCTAAGCTTTAATGTAAAATTGCTTTGTGGGAAGGGGTTTAGCTAATGGTCAGTAGAGTGCTGTAGGTATTGCTTTCCGGAAGTTAGCATTGTCATTGTTCCCTCAACAAAAAGCCAATAAATCTTTTTGGTGGGATTATGGATCACTGTAGAAAATGAAATTGTTCAGAAAATCACAATGAACAACACTTGTGCTTTTAAAGCATATATCATATATTTAACAAAACTTTAATACCTGTGTTACCGTACTCACATATCTTATTTCAGGCATCTAAGCTAATTTGTGTTTCCTCCATGAATATGCTTTGATGAGCTGATGGCTGTCTGTGTATCTTAGTCTGTATACTGTAGAGCAATACTACTGAATGCATTTAAACACAGCACTGTTCTGTCACACACTGTGGATTGTAATTCTTCATCACAGATGATCCCACTCAGCACAGACCAAGTGTTTAAAAGATGTGAAATGTAAATGTTGTTTTAGGCTGTCACAGAGGACCAGAAGGTGTATAAATCCTACTGTACAAGGATGAATGTAGAGCCTCTATGTGGTGATGAAAATGCAGCATGGAACATATGTACGGACATAAGAAAAAGCAAAACAAAATGCATAAAACATAGACTCCTTGCTGTTATTAGTTCATAATAGCATTTCCTGCTGTGTCAAGGTCACTATTCATCAACATGCTCACATCTGGTGTTACGACTTATGGTTCCCCCCCCC
>NW_011357173.1:9187-28449 GCF_000735185.1 Notothenia coriiceps
TAACGCCCGACTGAAAAGTGACTAAACTCGGGTCTAACCATCTACTTGCACGATACAAGTGTCCGTATCTGCACGCGTCGCGTCATCTTATGCCGTGGATCACCCAATTCTCGCCGCAAATACCCGTAAAAAATAAATAAAATAATAACTCTATATTATCCTTAGGGATTTTCATTAACGTAATGAGCAATACAATCTACTGCAAGGAGACGTATTGTGTGAAAAGAAATGTAAGATGTTGTTTAACTGCTGATATATTTAGGATCCACGTCACGTTTTCAGTTTGGCGGCATTTCCTCCTGTTTGTCTCTACAAAGCCCTCATGTTTCTCATCAGGGCTCTATAAATATACAACTACGGCAGATATTTCCTATTTAATGCAGCCGAACCGTGTATTACAATGCCGTTATGTGATGACTTTCAAAGAGAAAAGCAAGCACACTCGGAATAATGTATTATTTTATTTTTAAAATATGTTTTCGGATTTCACATCTTATATAAACACCAAATCCCAGCGTGCTAAATCGAGTTGAGGATCTTGCCTCCGTCTGTTTCCGGTTTCGTATTTCGTAAGGATGTATTTTGTTGTACACACATTCCTTCACATTTCAATTTTAATTTACATTAAAGTATTTCGTGAGGCCTTCTAACATGTTTTTAAATATAACTACGGTTGTAGTTGAAGAGTTTGTAAATTAACATGAACCGAAGCTGTTGCTTGGCAACGCAATCACACAACGTCACGTCCGTTAATTCCACATCCACCTGGATTAACATCGATTTAATATATTAATGTAGCCTTTGTTTCTGCTAAAAGAGGTGTCGACCAGTTGGGGCAACAAGAAAATGTTCACAAAACCTATCAATGTCGTTTAATCAACAAGGATAATCTGGTGTTTTTGAGTTGATGAGTAGTGCAGATATCACTGTCAAATCAATTGACAGTAAGGAGAATACTTACTTCCTGGTGTACAATTCTCTGTTATCCAATGGGAATGGACGCTCACATTGCCTTTTAAGAGCAGCCGACACAAATGAATGCCGTGCTTCCATGAGCGTCAAATCCCGCCGCAGATGGGAATACATTGCAATCAGTGAAAGCTATTTGCGTCCCTTTATGAATCTGAAGGAGCATAGGAGCGTCCCAACTGCACGCCTCGGGACCCTGACCAAGCGTCGCTCCTGGACGTTTATGGAGTGAGAGTGTGTTGTGTATGCATGTTATCACTGTATTCACAAAGTACACACAGTCAAGCTTATTTTTTACCTTTGCAGAATGCCTTTAGCATCGACATGCTGTGGAATCCACTTGAGGCCCCTTCGACCCCGGGGTCCTACTACCCAGGGTCCGCTGTTCCTCGAGGAAAGCAGCCCCTCAGGAAGGACGCTCCACATAACCTGCCCTCACCTATCTACCCACGGAGGCCGCCAGCAGACCCCACTGACATCGAGGACTACATCAATGATGTGAGAGGCTTCTACCAGGACCCTGTTTTACCTAAACGCCATATAAACAAGGAATTATGAAGACCCAGACCACAATTAGAAGTTAGATTTCCCAAATTGGGATCATTATTAAAAGGGCAAAGCCTTTGTAGTAACTCAAATTCAAAAATACAAAACAGGTATTAACTATTGACAGACCTTCTGCCAATGTTTCTGAACAAATAATCTATAAAGCAAGAAAAAGGTCACTTTTTTATAACATACAATACATTTTCTTGGTCATAGAGAGGGGTTATTATTTAAGAAGTACCTCTGAAGAGCATGTGTTTTTCAATTAGTGAGGTGAATGTGTGGAATGGTTAGATGTAGAGGCTCAAATATATCATAAATCATATAACATAATATCAATTCAAGAAGAAGTACCAAACAGGTGAAGGGATGAACACCAGGGCAATTGTTTGAATGTTACTCTCATTTACACTGTGTGGATATTTGGGTTGTACAGCTAGTTGTCTGTGGGTTGTGTTGTGTATATGATGGAGTTATGGAGAAGGAGGGCAGATACAGTATATACTTCTAATAACTTATCGTCGGACACGTGATATTTATTTATGTTATGAAGGAGAGTTTGTTTACTAAGAATTATTTATATTTGTACTCATTTAGTTTTATTCTAACCATTTGACATGTTTTCCTCCCTCAGGGCCTGGAGGCTGCCGACAACGATCCGAACGTGCCTCCCTACGACACGGCCCTGATCTATGACTACGAGGGAGAGGGCTCCCTGGCAGGCAGCCTCAGCTCCATTGCTTCAGGCAGCTCTGACGGAGACCAGGACTACGACTACCTCAACGACTGGGGACCACGCTTTAAGAAACTGGCCAACATGTATGACCCACGTTAACAGGGACAGCCCCTCAAAGAAAGACATGTGTGCTTCACCACCAGTTAGGGATCAGGGCTCAGGGTTTTTTTTCTCTGACCCATTTGGCAATATTTTAGTCAAGGACAAGATTTGAAGTGTGCCAAAGAAAGATAAGTGCTATGTAAAGGCGTGGGACTTTAATCTCTAAGTGCCCTAGTTTAAAGAGGTTCATTTGGACACTACTGACAAAATGCCTTGTGGAAAAATGTTGTACTTAGCTTGGGAGAAGTTAATGAGACAGAGAACTCAAGAGCTGATTCGATCAGCCGAGAGGAAATGAGCTGTGCTGTAATACATGGTTGTCCATGTCTGGTTTGCCCATCCTCAGACTTGGATTTCTCGGTATTAATGCAACAAGCCTGAGAAAACAAACCTTTTATGTATTTTTTTATATATAAGTGATCATTTTATTTTCATTTTGTTTTTTTGATCACAAATCCTCCATTCCAGCTATTAACCTTTTTGGAAAAAACCATTTACTCAACCAAACAAACTGTACCACAATATATTATATAGTATCAAATAGTTCGGAGGTGAAGATTTTGAATGTTTTTTTTTTTTACTGTATATGTTCATTGAATTTAGAGTTTCCAGAATAAATGTAAGTCTTTTATTAAGTGTGTGTATTGTTTCTCTTTGCTCATCATGAAATAAGATCTCTTTTACATAGAACTGTATACACTCACCATCTACTCAATATCCCATAATGGAAAAGAAAAAACTGGCTTTTAAAGTTTTAGCAAATGTATTAAAAAGGAAATCTAAAATATCATATTGACCTTATTGAGACTGTTTGCTATTCCACTTGACATTTAGCTCAGGTGCCTCTAATTTATCTTGATATTTTTAGAGGCGTGTCCACACCTGACTCAAGTCCGCCTGTGTTAAGTTTAGTTGATTTGAGATCATTTTAAAAGGCACACCTGACACCTAAAAAGTCTCACAGCTAACACTGCAAATCGGAGCAAAACCCAATACAAGAGGTTGAAGGATGTGCTTGTGGAGCTCAGACAGCATTTTATTGAGGAACTTGTTTCTGTTGCATTGAAGACCTTCCATAATTCTTAAATGTAAAAAGTTTTAAACACTGCTGCTACAGCTGGCCACCCAGCTAAACTTAGCAACTGGGGGAGAAGGCCATGTGTAAGAGATGTTACCAAGAACCTGGTGGTTACTATGGTTGACCCTGTGTGGAGATAAGAGTCTTCCAGAAGGACTGCAACTCTCCACCGATCTTGGTTAATGTCAAAGTGGCCAGATGGAAGCTTCTCTTAAGACAAAAGAGACATGATGACTGTCCACCAACTGTACCCTCCAACCCGACTGCGACTGAAAAGACCTGCGGAGAAGACTGGCAGAAAATCCACAGATCCAGGTGTGTTGTCACCTTATCCCCAAGCCGACTCGAGGCTGTTATCACCGGCAATAGTGCTTCAAGTACATACTTAGGTTTAATGCACATCCAATAATATACAGTGTATCAGGGTTATGTGTATTTTTTTGTACTACACCGGTATTTAGTGAAGATTAATGAGGAAGAAATTAAGCATTAGGCTGCAACATAACACAATGTGTAAAAGTAAATGGTCTGTTTCCATGATCATTTGATACAACACACATTATTTACATCACTTTATTTTAATATTTGACAACGCCATCCTTTTGGACTCCATACTCACTCGCATAAAACAAACCAAAACTAGGATTTGAATTATAAAAAAAACACTTCCTTCAACCTATTTAATCCTTAAATCTCATGGTGAGAAAAGGACAGATGTGTGAAGTCTAATCAGCCGCATATTCAACAAAACAAACCTTTAGCCTATTTGTAGTTTCATCATAACACCGGTACAAAGGGTTAGCTCGGACAAAGTAGAATAATCACACCTAAGATCAACTTTTATTCGTACAGTATGACGAGTTACCAACGGCTAGCAGTTGCTTTATAATTTGCAGATTTGAAATAACAAATCCTCAAGTATTACTTTAATCCAAACCTGTATATGCAACATAAAACCTACTGTAGCACATACAGTATGTATATTTTTGCAATTCAGAGAGCTTTCTAAAATATCCGTAGTTTAGGCTAGTAAGAGACATTTAAATAGAACTGATTTGAGTGCTCCGATGACCTAATATGGCTGTGCAGCAAACACATTACAGAAAAAAAAAGTCCTGCCAAAGAAATGTATTTGGTGTGTTTTAGGGTCAGCTAGAAAACAGGTGTATTTGAAACACGACATATGCATGGGAACGTTGATGGTTTCCCTTTCAGGCATATAAAGCTTCATAGTAAGGAATCAATACCAGGTTTTATACAATTCCCCTGGTGACCCCACAAAATGAAGCATTTGAACAATTCTGATACATTCACTTTAATATCAGACCAACTGTGGATTTGCGTCCTCGTCTCTGTCTTTACGGGGAGGTGGGGGAGGTTGGTCCTCTCCCGTGTCTTGTTTGTCCCTCTCGGCCTCCAACCAGTTCTGTGGGGCGATCAGCTTCTTGGGCCCATGGGGGTGTGGCCCCAGCAACGCCTCAATGTCCTCGTAGTTCACCACCTCTCTATCTATCAGCGCGTTGGCCAACTGGAACCGAACAAAATAAATAAATAACAAGTTTAGAACTTAAAACAAACCAAAGGTAATACAGGCGAGGCTCAGTGGTATGAAAAAGCTACAATCTAAATAAAATGTATGATCAAAGAAGGGATAAACTGACCAGTGCCAGCTTGTCTCTGTTGTCCAGTAGGATCTTCTCGGTGTGCCTGTAAGCACGCGCTATCAAGATCTTAGCCTCCTGTGAAGAACAAGTGATTTAAATGGATTTATTAAATAATGGCATGGAGCAACATTCACTTTGTCCTTGGAAAATGAACAGGGAGATGAGAAGCAGTTATATTTCAAAACAACTGATACAAATATCAGTCAAAACTAACTTGAACTCCCTATGTGTGTGCTAATGTGGGCTAACGGAGATATAATCAATCTGTATAACCCACATGATCCATCTGTTGCTGCAGGCCCTGGCTGAAGGGTCTGCGTCCGACGCCGTTTTGCTGCTCTGTCTCGGGGAATGAGACCTGGCCAACGCTGTCACACATGCCGTACTGCTTCACCATAGAGTAGGCCACACGGGTCACCTTACGCAAGTCATCCTGAGCTCCTGGGGACAAAGCGAGGGTAATTCAATCACTGTTAGTGCAAAGTATAGGACAGTCTTTATATTTGGATGTTTAGCAGTTTACTTTTGGATACTCGGCCACCATTTCTAATCAGACTTGAGTGTTAATTGTCGTGGCAAGCTGTGATCACAGTGGATATACAATAGATGGAGAGTACCTGTTGTAACTTTGTTAAAAGTGATGGCCTCAGCAGCTCGTCCTCCCAGAGCCATGCACATCCGCTCAAACAGCTGCTCCTTTGTGAACAGGTACTGATCGCGAGGTAAGATCTGGGCGAATCCCAAGGCGGCATTAGTACGCGGAGCAATGGACACCTAAAAAAAAAAAAAATGATGGAGAATCCTGCATTCTGCCAGTCAAACTATAACAATCTACATTGTTAATTAGTGCTGGACTTTAAGTCCACAAATCCTAAACGATGCCCAGTCATCCTCTCAACCTCGAGATAATACACATCAATTTATTTCTCAGAACCACTTGTGTTAATAAAGTGTGGCAATGACTGATTTACAAGAGATTTTTTTTATAAAGATAAAGCCATCAATTAAGTCACATTTTGAAACGGGCCAAAAAAGTCTTCACTAAATCAGGGAGCAGACGTGCCTTACCTTCATGACTGCCTCTGTGTGCTCAAGAAGCCATCCCACTAAAGCATGTCCAGACTCATGGAAGGCAACAATCCTCTGCTCCTCTTTAGACAGGATCTTATTCTTCTTTACACTCCCTGAAAACACACACTGTCAGATTTAGCCAAAGTGGCAGGTGACATTTATTTTAATGTACTTCCATAATTCAGTGTTTGCATCATTGTACCTGCTAATACTCTCTCCACTGCATACTCAAAGTTAAAGGTATCGATGGACTTGTGCCCTTCCCTGGCAGCATGCAGGGCGGCTTCGTTACAGATGTTTGCAATGTCTGCGCCTGTAGAGACAGAGTGAGTAGGAAACAACCATATGATCACCATTATGGGAATGACAGTTCAGTAAACATCACCAGTGTTTGGTTGTGACGGTTCATGGTTGTTGATCACATGCTTTATTCATAGAGGCTGGTCATTACTTTGTTAGGGTCACAGATGTTTATGATTTACACAAAAACAAAACAGTAAATATGTGTTTACCACTGAAGCCTGGGGTGAGCTCAGCTAGACGCAGAGAGTAGGTATCCGGGGGCTGGGTCAGCTTCAAGATCTTAAGATGTTGCTCAAAGACCTCCCTCCTCTCCTGAGAAATGACAATAAATATGTAACAAATTAGATTTAACTGACAAAGTCTGTCTTAACCTCCTACACAATTACCACGGTTTATCTGTCCATATGTTTGTTTGCTTGATAATGTGAGATGGCTTTACAGGATACCAGGAAGCAGCTCCAAAAGGTGTCATGCTTTAAAATAGTGACAACATGAAATGTGTTAATATGTTTAAACTGATAAGGTATATTCTTAAGACTACCTGCAGTGTGGGCAGATCTATAAAGATGTGCCTGTCCAGTCTGCCGGGTCTCATGAGAGCATTGTCCAAGACATCTGCTCTGTTGGTGGAAGCAAGGACAATGACGTGGTCTGTTGTTCCCATTCCTGAAAAAAAAAGAGGAAGAAATGTGCCATTGTTCTGAAAGAAAAGTCCACGTCTGTTGACAACAATCTTCTCTGAAATCCCAGGTTTTATACACACCATCCATCTCTACCAGCAGCTGGTTGAGAGTCTGCTCCTCTTCAGTATTGGAGAAACCCGACGTGTTGGTGGAGCGCTTCTTTCCCACAGCATCGATCTCATCGATGTAGACGATGCATGGCGCTCGGCCTCGAGCCTCCTTGAACAGACTCCTCACCCTAGCAGCACCCAGGCCTACACACAAACATGTACAATTATAAACTCAAAACTGAGGAGAAACCGATAGCATCTAATTTGGTTCAAGCTATTACCTTCTGACACAAATACTGAGGAGTGATCCCTCAAATTAAATCACATTTTTTACCAATAATTGGATATCACTGACACAATTTTGGAGAGGATATTTAAACCTACAACAAATCATTAGTCATGTGATGGCAATCCTTAAACACATCAAGAGAAGTGTCATTACAGAATGACCCTGCATTGAAACACAGGAACAGACATTTAATCTATATCACAGTATTACCATAACTATCATTATCTACTGTTGTATTGAATATCAGCATTATTTTTATGTTGACCTGCTCCATGCCATAATGTCTGCTGATGCTGACTTTACAAACCTCCAATGACCTCCACGAACTCAGAGCCTGCCATAGCCAGAAAGGGGACCTGGGCCTCGGTGGCTACAGCTTTGGCCAGGAGGGTCTTTCCACAACCTGGGGGCCCCAGCAGCAAGGCACCCTTGGGAACCTTGGCTCCCAATACAAGGTATCGTTCTGGATTCTGACAAATCCAATGTGGTAAGTTAAAAATAAAGTTGTTGTAGTTATTTGTGAAAAAACACACTTTAAGTAGTAGATATTCTAACAAAGTTTGATGTGTGATTTTCTACCTAACATTAAAAAACAGGGTAAAAGTACAATGTAAAACCAAAGTATATGACTGTGGGTCTGGTGTGTTACCTTGAGGTAGTCGACAAATTCCTTTACTTCCATCTTAGCCTCGTGCATGCCCGCCACATCCTTGAAGCTCACACCTTTACCGGACTTGCCGTCCACAATGGTGAACTTGGCCATCTTTAGTTGATTCTGTTAAGTCGAATGTGACATGAAATTAATACACTTGTTAAAAATTTTTGGAAAAAATCAGTGGAACCAAAAAAGAACCCTATATGTACACTAGCATTAGTTTCACTCACAAAAGCACTGAAGCCACCTTCTCTGCCCCCAATGCCAGCTAGTCGGAAGATATACCAGAGAATAGCTACACCAATAGCAGCCATCCCTAGAGCATAGACTGCACTGTAAAGAAGAGGGATGAAAAAACAGAAGATTACTTATTTAATCGGAATTTACAGATTAAGAACACATTTTAAATGTGATTTTGTGCAAATTTGAGCAGTTTACTGTTAAACTAGAAGTACCTTATGAAGACATTACAGTTGGTAACGACACATACTGTAATGTCAGAACCTATTGGCTCTTTATGAAACTAGTTGTACTGTGTTTGTAGATGGCATAGATAAAGATGGAACTGCTCAATTTATAACACAGATCATTTTGAGAAAGGTCATGTTCTTACTTGCGGAAGAATCCGGTGCGTTTGTAGGACACCTGTATCCTATCCTTAGCGTCAATATTCAGCTCTTCTTCAGCAGCTCTCAGCTTCTCCTCAAATTTGTCAATGTTGGCTACCTGCATTCTGTACATGAGTGCCAGCCTCTGCTTTCCAAAAATAACTGCTCCGGGATGAAGGTAGATTTCTACAATGTCACTCTCAGGAGAGACCTGCACACGGGACACCTCTCCTTTGGCCAACATCTCATGGACAAAGTCGTTCCAAGAGATGTTACCACCGCTGGTATTGATGGAGTTCAGCAAGCTCATGACGAGCGCAATGATGAAGAGGGTCCGCAGCCGGTCCCTGTACATCTGGCGTTCCTGGTCTTTGCGCTTTTTCTCCTCTGAAAGGTGACACAGATTGTGGAGAAAGATAATAAAAAGGTTTAAAGACAGATTCAAAGATCACAGACAGATGATGTTCAATTATTAACTGGCCATGTGCCAGTAATAGCCATTGATCACTTACCTTCATCTTCCACTGGAGTTTTTTCCTTTGGTCCACTGCCTTTATTTTTCTCTTGTTTAGATTGAGATGTACTAAAGAAGTTTATAGACCCTGAAATCAAAATGTTTTCCATCATCAATAGCTATAAGAAAAAAAGGTAAAATGATATGATATCATAATTTTAAGAAAGACAAAACTCATTGTTTACCTAATAGATTTACCAAACCAACAGGGTTCCTCAGCAGGTTGTTTCTGATTAACTCTTTGCTAAGTCCCACCATGCCAGGACCCAAGGGTCTGTGGAGGAGGCTCTGTAGTGGGAACAATGAAGTGCCAAATGGTCAGAACAAAAAGGCCATAGAGAAAGTTTAAAAGGTGTACTTTGCCCATGCATTAAAACCTCTTCACAATACATTGAAATTACAACAGAGGAGAAGCATTATACATGAATCTAAATTGAAATTAAAAGACAGTAGAAAAAATACTCTCAGTTCATTAAAGGTCACCTATTATGCAAAATCCCCTTTTTCATGTATTTTATACATAATCATGCGTCCCCTCTGTAAAGAGATTCTGAACATTTCAGGAAAAAAGATTCCCTCACTTTTTGTCCTGATCCATTTATATAAAAACCTGTCTGAAAATGAGATGATCAGATTTTGGCCACTTTATGATGTCATAACGATTTTGTGGCTTGTGTAACCATTAGACAATCACCAACCAAGGTAACACCCGCCCACCCCCAATCTCCTCCTAGAGTACCATTGTGTTCTTTTTAACCAGATATCTCTCAGAGGGGCGTGGGGAGTGGCTCCTTATTTTCATCTAAAGTAACAGACAGAGAATCAGCACTTTTGAAACAGGGCTGAAACAGAGGGGATTATGGGATGCGGCAATGCATTATCTGTTGGGTATTTCGAGCCAAACACTTCAGAGACATGTTTTGTAAATGGGCCATTCTACCGAATTGGTGAAAAGTCAGGTTGAAACAGTTTTGAAATTGTTTATGTTTTTCCCCCAAAACGTTGTCCATATATATTTTCTACCATATCTAAATTACGCATATCTAGTAAAAGAACCGTACATTTTTATATCGTATTTTCAGACTGTATTGGAATGTTCTTCCTGTACCAAAAATGGTCACTACCAAAACATAGTACATACACTGTAGTAAAAAAGTATTATATTAACCTGTTAAGATTGTTTTACCTTCCCTTCTCTAAATAGTATTTTAACAAATATTTCTTGAGGGTTTTCACCATTAAATCAATGCAATTTCATTTTTAATACAATTTCAAAGTTCAATTTCTAAAAATCATAATGCAAACTGTCTTTGTAAAAATGCATAATACTGATCATATTGATTCCAGAGTTGATGATTGTTGAAATGTAACATACATTAAACCAATTAGTATCATATCATTTTAGTTGATAAGTCAATATACTTAATTTTTTACAAAACATCCAGTGTTTCGGTAGTGACTACAGTATTTTGTTCTCAAGGTTGTATCGTATTCCCTCAACCTTATTGCTTAATCTTAACTCATAACATGCCTTATGTTGAAGTGTGAATGTTTGAAGCTACTACTGACCCAGAATCAGCACTTTAGTAACAGGCTGAAATAGAGGGGGATGAGGCTACAATGGGTGATCTGTTTGGTATTCTGAGCAAAACACTTCATAGACATGTTTTTTATATATCTGAGATCACCCATTGTAGCCTCATCCCCCTCTATTTCAGCCTGTTACTAAAGNCTGTACACGCCATAAAAAACAAAAACAAAACAACAATAACAATAAATAACAATATAAAAACAACAAAACCATTATTGTGTAATATATGTGTATGCTAGGCATGTACTTGCTAGCATGCTTTAGTTATGCTCAATTTTAGCTAGAATCGTCACTAACGAAACATTCACTACCGAAACATATGGTTAAGTTTCGGTAATTGACTAGTGAATGTTTCGTTAGTGACGATTCTAGCTAAAATTGAGCATAACTAAAGCATGCTAGCAAGTACANTCGGCTACAACCACAAGTAGATTTCAGATCTGAGGGAAACACTGCAAGTGTGAATCTTTCTGAGCCTGTAAACCCTCACAGGGGGACAAGCAAACTATGCAGGTAAAAAGATTCCTCCATATCCACAGCCGGCCGAGTGCACATCATAACAAAACACGGAGCTTAATTATCCCCTACAACGCGTGCGCCTTTCTCATAATCGGAGGAAAACAGCAGCAAGGAGTCAGGCCGGAGCCTAGCCTAGCATCAACATATATAAACCTATGCTGACCTCAGAAAACGTTAAATTGATGAGGGCAAAATGCGGAGGTTTTTTCCCGCCGATTCGCATATTTTCGGTGTTTCCTTTTGCTGTGTTTTTATTGGTTTGTCATATTCAGATAAGAATGAGAGAATAAATTAACTAAATGTTCATTGTGTGTGTCTTCGCTGCTTGTTCCAACACACATTACAAATCCTTCCCAGAGCTTCTGCTGTTTATTTTATATTTTGTGAAGCACAACTTACAATGCTTTTATAATAACGTTCTTTCTCAGCCCTTGAAACTGAAACCATTTTGGGAGAAAAATAATAATAATCATAAACATGTGGCGATAGTCAACTAATTGCCGGAACTGATCGGTTGACTACTAACATCTTTAGTTGAGGGCAGCCCTATTAATTTCTCAACAAAAATATGCAACATGCAGGAAACTGGTGTACAGTTTGACTAATGTGGTATTCTTGTGGATTTAGTAAGCCTTGCTGTTAAAAACAGGTCATATGCAGGAATCCTGAAGTCAAATTTAATACATTTTAAGACCTTTTTTAAAAGACCCTTTCCATACATTGTAAGACCTCATCGCCACTTCGGATTCCAACCGGTTACATTGGCGACACACTTTACCTCACATTTACTATACAGTACTGATTATAAGATAGCACAACGAAACAGCTTGTGATAAATCCTTATCATACTTCAGATAGAACAAACCACAAGAGAATGAATTGTGTGACCAATGCAAGGTTTATTAGAAAAAGAAACCATTAGAAAGTAGTATTTGATTTGTTCCCAAGAGATGCATAAACCGGCCTTCGCGCGCCATCTAGACCCTCCAGAAAAACGCGGGCAAAAATCCTTGATTATGCGATTAAACACACAGGGTTTTTATGTGATTTTATGCGGTGAAATTGCAAATATGCGGAAAGTTGCGAAAAATAATAGATTTTTTTTTTCAATATTGGTCTGCCTTATTTATTCTCTCTCACACACAACCTGCCACCATTCAATTAAACACATTCAATGTTTATTACACACACACACACACACACACACACACACACACACACACTCCCACAGACACACACACACACACACACACACACACACACACACACACACACACACACACACACACACACACACACACTTTGTACTCAAACTCTGGTCTTTGGGTCTATGAAATGTGACTGTCAAGCCACCCAATAACCACA
This sequence comes from Notothenia coriiceps, assembly GCF_000735185.1. Classification (NCBI taxonomy): domain Eukaryota; kingdom Metazoa; phylum Chordata; class Actinopteri; order Perciformes; family Nototheniidae; genus Notothenia; species Notothenia coriiceps. The sequence continues at coordinate 21,931 of NW_011357173.1, forward strand.
ATCATGAGCATATTGTGCTTTAGCTTTCACTTTTGTTACGTTTTTTTAAAGAGGCAGGGACTCAGTTGTGTTTGTCTACAAATCAACCTGTCTTTCACAAAAATATATTGAGATCTACAAAAGAATGAGATGGCAAGCCAACATCTTAAAATGGAGTAAGAACATGACAATCAGGCTTGTTTAACAACAGCACTTTGTTAGTTAATGTTCTGCATCCGGTCAAAACGACTATTAATGGAGCTTGAGACACAAGGGCAACTGTTAGGCAATGGAAGATAAGACAAATAGAATTGTTGCCTGTCTTTCTATGAGGCCTGCACAAAACATATAACCCCAAGTTACAATCACAGCTCATGAGCTTTCTGACCCAAGCACAACTCCATTTCCTGTTGCAAGCAGATGGCAAGGTTTATTCTCTCTCATAGGACTTTTGGAACCGGGGCAAAATCTAGCGATCACTAATGGGAACCTGATGGGACGCAAAGTTCAGTAAGGCCAAATAGCATGGCACTGGTCCTTACTCATGACGATATATTTTGACCGAAATATCCCTGGTATGTATATATATATATATATATATATATTATAATTATGCTGCATTAACGGCAAATATCAGCATTAAATGTCATTCATTTTTGATTAAGGTGACCACACAACACTGTCCTCCATACTGTCTTGGAATGGCTACTTATGAGTCAAAAACAAATAGGTTAAAATATATGCACATACCCATTATATAAACAGAACTGTGAAAAATGTGTTTACAGCATATAGTACAAGACCATAAAAGTAATGTATTGATACACCATGTGTTAAAAGGCAAACTTTAGTTTAAATGAGATTGTCATTCCATGTGTTGGTTATCCCACATTCACAATGTAAACACATGGGTGATATATGGTAATGTTTTACAGATCCTGTTTCTCAAAATAACTCTGCTAAATCTTGTTTGTTTTTAAATCCCACACATCCTAATCTCTTTGTATAACAGAATTGGGCATGTGATACCATTCGAAGCTTTAACTATAGCACAAAGAAATAGGAGACAGAGATATGCATCACTGCCTCTGCAGTGTAGTCAACATGAACGCCCCAACAAGCTAAAACACTCAGTATCTTGGTGGAAAACACCACCAGCGGCACTGCAGTGTTTTCCACAGCATTGGTACTGCACCAAAGTCAAGAGCTTCTCCTCCATATTCCATTTCAGCTCAAATCCACCTCTTGTTTTGCCCCTCCTTTATATGACATTTAACACAGAAAACACAGGCACTCCACTGAACTAACTTGGGTAATTGTGACAGGTATCCATCCACGCATTTCACTGTTAGTCTAACTATACAGGCTCTTACTGATAAATACAGAAAGCCTGTCTGGGAATTTCGGAGAACTGTTCTTTAAATAGTCCTACAAAGCACACACATGTTCTTTGTGAGTTTAGTTCTAATAACCTAACCTATGCTTACTTTATAGACAGGCCACACATCCATTTTACTTTAGTGCTGGAACAGACCAGCAAATGGACAAGACATAGAGCTCATGATGAAATTTATGACGCTGGGCACACTTAACTGGAAAAGCAGGTAGGTTAGTATAGCTGTATATCAATCGCCAAATAACGAGTGCAACTGTGACAAGCAACAATATGTAAACATCTGGGTGTTATATCACACTCCTCTGACAATGCAATGATAATTAGTGTCAATGGTATTACACGTGTTCCAAGGGGCTAATACTGAAAGTAACGAACACATTTGAGCCAAACATTACTGTAGAACTAACTGAAGATGGGCAGTGTAAGTTAATACATGTTTGCTTCCAAGAAAAGCCTAAAAAAACACATGCTAGTCTATTAGTATCCATGTATACATATTGTATCAATGTATGCACCACTAGTTGCTTAGTCAACACATTATAATCTTGTCCTAAAGTGTAAACACTTAAAATGCCAGGCCTATCACATATGGCGACGTATTTAAAACAAGAGAGAACGTGTAGAAACAACTGAACAACTAACGTTACACCAAACTGAAAAACACACTTTTCAAACCACAATATCAGCATAACACAGCTACGCATACCCATAGAAAGCCTGCATTCAAAGAGAGCAGCACAATAAAAATGTATGTCTATTTTCAGTCAAAACAGACTTATATACACATATACGTAACATGTAGCACATAATAAAAGTTAACAGTCCTAAGTAAATGAAGAAATTGCAAGTTGACCTTTGTCGCACAAACATCAAGCAGAGTTTACCATGGGGGCAGCAAGTCAGTTTGTTGTTGTTAACGCGTGAACTATGCAGGAACATCAAAATGAGACTTACCTCTGACTGAATTTTTCACGGATTCAAATAGATTTAGAATCTTAATTATTTAGTCAACGCCGCGATGTTTTCGCCCGATGCTGGATGGTCCCATTTGTCGCCGTCGGTTTAGTAAAGACTGGCCCGGAGACATCCGCATAAACTCACGACAACCATCGCAGCTCGAAAGCAGCTCACTGGAATCGAGGCTAGCGATAGCTTGTTAAAACCATGTAGACAAACAAACAGACGTCCAACGGAAGAAAAAAAACTAAAATATCCACGAAAAGTCGTTTACAGCGTAGCTATTTCGTCGTCCCCGCATACTACGAACCTTTAACACTCCATTTGTGCTCTGGTAGTCTTGCTTGGGTGAACGTAAACCATCAAAAGATCATATTTTGTTTCGATGTAATCCTCTCCGCCAACCCATTCGAGCGGTTTTCAAGCGGCCTTTGACTTCACAGTATGGACGCTAGGGACAGAAACGCTGGTGAATGAAACGAGCGATCTGATTGGCCACGGTGCAGTGGGCGGATCCCGTTTCCGCACTAGATGAAACTGACGCCATTTTGGCTCTACTCAGCATCCTGCTCTCGCTTCAAAACAACACAAGCAGGGCTCCAACGTGGCTGACCGCAGTCCACAGTTTCACACGCAGGACAGGAGCCCACACTCCATTATATAGTAGGATATTAGAGAAGGAAATGGAGTACAGAGCCATTGGATGCACTCGTTTTCCACATTTCTAGGAACCTTGAACTGTCTTTTTCTCGATATGTGGTTTGTGTTGTGATTCGATTGTTCCCAGGCTTTCTCATATGCAAATGTTGGTACACTTTTTAAGCATTTTTAAGCTGCAAACTAAGGCCCTCGCTCAAACAATACATTTCACAACAGTGATCAGTATTTATTTTCGACCTTGATGAAATGTAAAGGGCCGAGAGTGACAAGTAACTTTACTCAAGGACTTTTAAGTACCATGTTGACTTTACTTGAGTATTAATAATGGTAATAATTATATTACGTATTACATTTTTATTTATTTTACAATTTAAGTGAGCATGCCTTTTATATACAAAATAAGTTATATGGTGTAATGCTAAACTACCCAGTTAGCATCTAGCATTTTGTCCATAATACATTTAGGATTTGAATATGCTATTTTAAGACGGTTGTATTGTTACTTTTTAGTATGTGATCTGAGTAATTATTCCACCAATGAATAAAAAGTATGTTTTTTTTTCAATGATGTGGGTCAGACCTTTTACACGGCGTGCGGGTCAGAGTGGAGAACAGATGGCAAGAAAGCGGGGCGTGCTTGTGAACTAACATGACGCACCCATTGGGGTCGAAATGAAACGGGAGGTAATGAAACGAAGGCTCCCATTGGCTCAAGGAAAAGTTCCATATTCTTATTGGTGTTTGTAACATGTCATTTAAAATGACCTGTACACGTCGCTTCTTACGACATTGCTAAGATATGAGGGGCAGCAATTTCCTTGTTTTATCTCTCAAATAAAGACACCACCAGCTGATTTCACATGAGGAAATATTTCTTAAAATCTATTTCTGAGGTGTTTTTCTTTAAAATAAAACAGCAGATAATTGACCCTACTTGGCACTTGTTCCATGATCTCAAACTATGTGACCACTTGGATACGTTTCATTTCACAACTGACAGCATTTAGCAATGTCTGTATTATTATTTGTGCTAAAGAATGCTGAATCCAGAATTTACTCAATTGACTAATAGCGCCCTCTGCTGGAATATTGCTGTAGTGTCTACCTACGTTTAGTACTTCATGGACTACCTGTTTTTAAGGGTTTCAGAGAATATTCTGAACTGATCACACAATAATTTGATGGGGAGAAATACAATTGTAATCACTAATAGTTTTTCCTTCTATTTTCTTGACAGATAATAAAAAGGATATTTCTGTTTTGTTTGTTTTTTATATTTATTTGTTTTAGTTTACTCTCTTTTAAATATATATTTGGTATAGTTGTATAAAATATGTGTCCCACACAGGTCATTGTATGTTTGTGTTTTATTATGTGTATTTATGTGCTTGTGTGATTTGAAGAAGGGAGTTGTTACATTACATTTTTGGTCTGCTGTGTTTTATGCGTATTTTTACTTTCTTAATAACATTAGACACGGATATCATTATCCAATAACACATGTTATACAACACGAGACAAACCCTGGACCCAAGGTGGCTCTATATTGTGTACTAAATGTATAAACTCAAACTAAATAGGCATATATCTTGGCTGCGTAGTCAGTATGCGTCCACTTGTGGGGTATAAATGCAGATTTAACATCGCTACATTGCACAGAGTCAATATTATATTTAAAAATGTGGGCATAATTTTAAAACAGTAGAAATGTAGGTAAAGTTAACCAACTAACTGAAATCTTACGTGAGACTGGAGTCGCACAACCTCTGCGTAAAGGTCTGCGCAGCGGGAAGGTCCTTGAAGAACAACAAGAAAGGTTGGAGTTTAAAGTTCGAGGCAAACATTTTTGGAAAGGCTATAGTTATTAAATATTCAGCACATATTAAACATAATCCTTACACAATTGGTACTTAGGTACAGCAAAAATAATTGAATTAACTGTAAATACATGTTTTTTATTTATTTATTTTCAGTCCACAGGAAGTCCGGAGAGGATGGTTGCAGTGTTGATATGGAGCTGACATCTTTGCTCGGCTGCACTGTTGGATAACCTAGCAAGCTAGCGCTAAACGGATTTAACAGAGGGTAAATAGATGTGTTAACTCACAAATTGAGCTTTATAGAAAACGACAGGCTATGGCATTGACATTTTTCAGATAATAAACCACTTCCAGGGATAAAATGTCGGCGTTGCTGTTGCAGCATCGTAGTGGTTTTTGTAGAAAATACAGTACAGGGTTATTGTGGACACTGTCAAGGCGAAACTCTCACCTACTATCACACAAGCCTTCATCCAGCAATAGTGTTCAAAATGTGCTGCTCAGGTGTGCTAATGTCAGAAAGGTACTTCTTTCAAAATCGAATCGGACACTTACAAGTGAACCACAGAAACTCATTCAGGTAAGTCAATAACACTTCTCAATATGTTTGCTTGTGTAACTGGTAACATGTTGATGTGAATACAATGTGGAGAGACAAACCAATAACGCTCATCAGATGTGTGGAACAGGTAGCCCTTATTGAGAATCTTCACCTTGAATGTTCACTATGGAGAGAAATTAATACGATTCTGCATTCTTTAGCAGAATTTGAAAAATTCAATTCTTAGTGATTTTTATTAACAATATCTATTGTTGCTGTCTCCCTGTGCCTTAAATAAGATTATTGGCTACAATAAATCTAATTCCAAGTATGTTTCTCAGTCTGTAGCCACACTTATTTTAAAGGTCCCCTATTATGCTGTTTTTCATCAATATACTATAGGTCTCAGATATATGGGGCATTCTACCGAATTAGTACAAAGTGCGGTCCCACAACAAGAAAAACAATTTAACAAAACAATTAAAGGTGGGGTAGGTAATTTTGGAGAAACCAGCTCGAGTGCGCTAGAATTTGAAAATACACAGCCGGAAAAAATCTGCCACTTCCTTACAGAGCCCCTCCTCCAACACACACGAACGCGCACATGACCAATGAGGGCACGAGTTAAGTTTGTGCACAGATGGAAGGCTGACAGGCAGGTAGGCCATCCAGTTATTTTAGCCGGGCCGGTGTATTTTGAAGATCTTTGATTACATTCAAACAGAAGTTGGAATATTCAGATTTATTGTGGGTTTAATTTTTTAATAAAAAAATCATGTTTTCATGTCACTATCGAAACACAAGGGGTTTTAGTCCAATGGCTGAGCCTGGTTTTTAGCCACACCCCTGCATGTTTGACTAGGCAGTGAAACTGCATCCTTATCCCTCATTGCTGAATGGCAAGTAGCTATATCCCATACTTTTGATATAAATCTGTTCCAAAATCTGAAAATCGGCGTGTAACCTTAAGAATTGTCACTACCGAACACATATTATCTTCAATTAAGTAAACTTTTTCGGAGTTTTATCATGCAAAGTATTGTGTAATATATGTGTATGCTAGGCATGTACTTGCTAGCATGCTTTAGTTATGCTCAATTTTAGCTAGAATCGTCACTAACGAAACATTCACTACCGAAACATATGGTTAAGTTTCGGTAATTGAC
>NW_011357173.1:28465-53616 GCF_000735185.1 Notothenia coriiceps
GGGGGGGGGGGGGGAGCAGATCCTTCACGCGATAGCAGAGCGAACAGGTACAGGAGGGGTAGTTAATCGATCGCAGATAGCGTCGTGCTCGCGAACATGCGAAATATACTTTGGCGGATGCCCAAGTAAAGTCTATGTGTGGAAGACCCTGCTCTTGCCTGATAAGATTAACTTAATGACCAGGCACAGCTCTGAATGAAGTCTGAGGGGCTTTCCAGTTTAGTCGACCAACTGGGCACAGCCCTAGAAATCAAGACGTTTAAAGAATCATGGGGTTTTAGTTAATACGATGAGCATTTGTCAACATTTTATGAACCATCCATTGAGACAATGTTTTCTCTGTATGTTGTCACTGCAGGATTCTCAGCTGAACATCTTCAACATAACATTTGCTTAAACCTTTCTTCTCTGACTACAACAGATTTGTGCTGTGGGTCGGACTGAAGAAAGGTCATGGCTGGTCACAAAGTAATTTGTGGATGGGCCACTAAAATGCACTTAAGGTAACTACATAGTGCGGACCTTTATGGTTTTTGAGTGGATTGTTTGGATGTACATGACCACTTTGGATTGCTTTTCTCTGACCACCATTGGTCTGCATCTTCCATTTGCTCGATTAAGGTTGTAAAAAAAAAAAGAAGTTACATTTACTATTCTCCACTTTCGTCAATTGGAAACAAAAAAAGACCAAGTTTAGTAGAGATAGCTGCCCCATACAATGTTGTGGAAACAGCATCTGATCAGAAAGTAGTAGGCATTCAGTTCCACAAAAACGTTTCAATATGAATTAGTGATTGTTAAGGGTGCAAATGGTGTTTATTTTCTGCCCACTTAAAACATGTGATGATAAAGATAAGATGCTGACAGTGTGCAGTACATTTAGAAATATCTCCCTTGATGGGCTGAGAAACCATCTTCTTGAGATTCATTTTGAAGAATTATACAGCTAGTTGTAAGAGGGGGAAGAATGCTATTGCTGCAATTCCAGCACCCACTCTGCCTGCCCTCTGTCCGGGCAGGCTCTCCCCTCCCCCCTCTTGTGCTGAGAGAGTGGTCCTTTTAGGTAAACAAGCATGGCTGCTCCTGTTTCTTGTCTCTCTTTGTCTGGCTCTGCCTTTCTTTTTCTTTCTCTGTCTCTGTTTCTCCCTCATTCCCTTCTCATCCTCCCTGTTTGAGTTGTGTAAATCTTTTATAGCTGCTATTCTACCAGCACCAGCACAATCTCTGCGGAGACTCGAATGGCATCTGAAGCCCTTTGAAATTCAGCCTTTGCCCCCTCCTCTACCCTCCAAGTAAAATAGAACAAAATGGCGGGCCCCAATCCTGCAGTTTCCCTCAGGGACTGTGGAGCCTCATTTTCGGGTTTAGGAGGTCCTGGTGGTTGATAGCATCTTTAACTCGTGATAGGTTGTTCTTACTTCCTAACCTTCCACTGCTCGCTCTTGGTAATATTTTCTCCTCCCTGAGTCTCTTGCACATCAAAGGGACACGATCTCTATTCTGGCATGCTGCTGTTCCTCCAGAGAAGTGGTTTTAACGGACTTCACTTCTGATCTCTCTGATCAAAGCTCAGAAAAATAAAATGTTGTGCTCCTGTTTTTTATTTGTAACATAGTGATATGCTTGATACAAATTGTAAGTATACAAAACATTTTAAAAACGTCACACAGAAGTATACTCATGAAGATTGATATTTTGGCATTTCTAGCAAACATACATTATAACATCGGCTGACCAACAACTTAGCTTGGTTGCCATATTGATATAAGTATTCAAAACCACATGATAATATTATGTTAAGATCCACCAATAAATGTAGTTATGTTATATAAATTTATGTAAAAGGTTGTTTGTTTGTCCAATTACGTACAGTGGTCATGCTTATGCTGCATGCCACTTAATGTAGGGCTGACACACGAATTGTTGCTATCGCTCAAAGATATCATGTTTGTGGATGTAGGCAGTATGAGCATTATAAAATGCTAAATTTATCTGTGTCACTGTTGCCATCTTAAACAACAAAGTCAGCAAGGCCTGCAACCGGTTTTGTTACTTTAACCACTGCTAGTCAAGGCTGATGTCTATTGCTTTCTTCGGGAAACGTGTCACGTAATAGGGCTGTGACAAGTCAGGGAACAACATGTGATGACTTGTAAGACTCAATAAGGAAGGGAATAGGTTAACATCGTTTTTCAGATGTCTACAGCAGTCAAGACTATAACAGAATCTTTGAACTAAAGGAGGGTCAGCCGCATTTTCATTCATCTCTTTATAGGTGTTAGAAAACACTGGATGTGTTTGGAGGCTAGACATAAACATAGCAAAAGTTTTAAAACAGATATGTAATAGTGTGGTTGTTGCCTTAGTTTTATTCGGAAACATCCTAAAGAAGTGTAGCCGTTATATGTGCAAGGTTCTCGCCCTGTTAATTTACTAATGGCTGATATAATTTGTTCCCTTATTCACATCATTCCAGTAGTTTTATACGTTGATCAACTTACTTTTCATAGACTTGCAACTATTGCAATAACAGATTAGTTGCTCAATGGTTTATCTTAGAGAACAGTGATATAAAACAACATCTTGGATATAATAATAACCTTTCCCTTTGTGCGTGTAGTTCACACTAGACTTACCTGAGTAGGTAAGCTATTAGACAAATGGCTGTGGGCCAGGTTCCCATATTTGTGTTACTGTATGTTCAATAAAGGTGTATTTTTGCTAAATCTTGAGACATTACCACTGTATGTACTGGCGGGGCCGATTTTTGACATAGGCACTTGTAAGTGATGAAAGTGGGGGATGTTGGCTTATCAGGCGCCCGCAGCTCACAGCCAGCGTGGGAGAGAGAGAAAGAGGGTGCACCGGTACCGGCGCTGTTGTTATTAGAATCTGGTGCTAGCTGCGCTAACGGATATACGAAGTAGATGTTTCTACAACCATGGTGGAGGAGAGCTCTCCTGTCAGACTGAGAGGCTCAGTGAGGTAAAGGACTCTAACGGCCCGTCTACACTACAGGCATCAAACAATCTTGAAGCTGGGCGTGTCTGAGGCTTGGCGATTTCTCGCGCCCAAGGCGACCAACAACCAATCAGGAATCTCCCGCCCGCCCCCGGCATACAAAGCAAAAAAAAGCCCGCTTCTTCAACGAAGTAAACTGGATATAAACTCCCCAAACAGTTGAAACCCTACCAGTTTCACCAACTGTCTCTGCCACCTCCCGCCATGCCTGGTTCCTCCGGTTTAGGTCCCGGTAGGTGAACAGAGTACAGTCATACAGAACTGGGACACTTGCCACGGCAATGATTAATTTATTCTCCATTTTACGACATATGGAAAATAGTCAAGACCTGCGGTATCAGCATACACGCGGTTTGATTGGCTAGCGCTTGTACTGGCGGGAATTGCATAAACGGGATTTGATTGGCGGATGCCAAGCATCGAGCCTCAAAAGTAGAACATTGTTCAACTTTTGATGCCGATAGATGCTCGTGATGCTTGCAAAGCCATGCCATGCTCCCCACAATGCAGTTCGGCGAAGATTAAAAATCTTCTACGTCACCCCATTCAAGTGAATGGGCGAAGCGTTGAAAGCATTTTTCGATGCCTGTAGTTTAGACGGGCCATAAGTGTTTAGATAGTTAATTTTAGTCTAAGTTATCTCAGTGGGTCTCAAACAAATATGTCTTTCTCTCTCACTCCTTTATAATTATTAGGATAAATAAAAACAGGTTTGAAATCATTCCAATGTATACTATAGGACAGTAAACCAAAAATACCGTTTAAAGTTGGTGAGATAGGGTCCACAATTGTCACAATCTAGACTAAATACGTAGATAAAACACATAAGANTGTAGTATTTGTGTTACTGTATGTTCAATAAAGGTGTATTTTTGCTAAATCTTGAGACATTGCCACTGTATGTACTGGCAGGGCCGATTTTTGACATAGGCGCTGTAAGTGATGAAAGTGGGGGATGTTGGCTTATCAGGCGCCCGCAGCTCACAGCCAAAGTGCGAGCGTGGGAGCGAGAGAGCGAGCGAGGGAGAGAGAGAGAGAGAGGGCGCACCGGTACCGGCACTGTTGTTATTAGAATCTGGTGCTAGCTGCGCTAACGGATATAAGAAGTAGATGTTTCTACAACCAGGGTGGAGGAGAGCTCTCAGAGGCTCAGTGAGGGAAAGGACTCTGAGTGTTTGGATAGTTAATTTTAGTCTAAGTTATCTCAGTGGGTCTCAAACGTTTTGACCACAAATTATGTAAACACATATTTCCAAGGCACTCCTTTATAATTATTAGGATAAATAAAAACAGGTTTGAAATCATTCCAATGTATACTATAGGACAGTAAACCAAAAATATCGTTTAAAGTTGATGAGATACAAAAATATGCATAAATGTTAACTAGGTAAAATAAGATAAAAATGAACAACAAAAATAAAATAAATTACATTTATTTGTTATTGGCAATGGTAGGTTATTGGTTATGTTCACATACTTATTTGATTATTAAAATGTAAACCGATCTTTTTCATATGGGTGTTTTAGAGTTGTACCCCCTAGATCAGGTCTCTCGTAATTGTGTGCTCAAAGTGCACCAGATTGAAGCATTTTACTTTAAAATGTTCAAAAAAATCTTCCCGGGGGGCATACCCCCGGACCCCCCTAGTTCTCAGACACGCCCAGCTCCAAGATTTTCAAGATTTTTTCAAAGCTGCTGTGTGGACGTACCGTAAAAAACATTATGCTGGGCCCACGTGCCTCAGCACCGCTGCTATGACTCCATCCTAGGGGAAACACTGAACTATTTACACAAACGTTTTTCTTTTGATTGGATTTGCTGCTGAGCAGAAGGCTGCATGGGATGATGTATTATCCATACATAGCTTTGGTAATGTTCTGAGGTTAGTCGGCCAGGTCTTGGAGCGGGTGGCAGAGACCGTCTCTGTGATGTGTACCTCTGGGCTCCGCTGTTCTGGTCTGTTCAGACTGTAGCTGACACACAGGGGAAAAGACGAGACAGCCTTGCCCGGAAACACTTGGCTTTGCGTCTTTTCCTCCTAAAAGTGAAAGCATTTTTATGCTTTTTGTTTCACTGAGATGGAGCAGGATGTTGTGTCCAGTCAAATCAACCTTTGTCACCCTGAGATAAAAAATTGTCTAGGATTTATTGCCATACAATAATTGCTATGTTCCAAGAGGCAAACAACTTTTATCTTTTATCTTTCTTTCATGTTGGGCATAAACTTTAGGATGAGATAGGGGGTTGGGTGTTAGTACGAAGTGTTGGGTGGGGGAGGTTAGAGGTGGTGTGGCCCGGCTGAATCTCAACCCCCAAGGTCCTTCAGCAGGGCCGGCCTTTTGATGGGCCAGCTGCAGCCATTCATCCAGCCATTTACATTGAAATGCAACAACAGGAAGGGGGAGGGGAGGACTGTGGGGAGATGGGCCTCTGCGCCTGTGCGGGTGGGATGTGAATGAAAAACAAAGGCGTATCTAAATACCAAAGAGATGAGGTCCGTCAGTCAGGGCCCATGCCCCTGCTCACCAATACACGCAGCCATACTTTGCCCCCCCCCGCCCCCCGCATACTGTGGGGCAGTTAACTTGACACAAAGGATCTAAGCACCCTTCCTGACCAGTACATGCATTTCCCCCACTCAGCTCTTTTCTTTCTTTACAGCCGGTGGCTATAAAGAGGCTGTGATTCATCCCACTGTCTGTTTTAACTGCGCTTTACTGTTATACCTATTTCTGATGCGCCTTTTTGTACTTTATATTCGTCATATTTTATGGTTAATAGCTTCCAGACAGTTTAAATACTTTTGTGATTGTTTTTGTCATGGCTTATTTATTTAGATTCTGGACAGAAATCCAGAATCTGGCTCGTTTCTACTGCAACACAAAATCATCTTACAAAAATAATTTGCTGTTTAAAAATGTTCAGGCTACATTCAAGTACAACACTTAAAACTGTGAAATGAATAGCATGACTTTACTGTTTTATTTGTGATCATTGAGATAAAGGACAAAAGAATGTCTCCATGACAACATGAATACAGCTATTCAATATTTTGGCTTTTGATACATTTTTTAACTATTTGCTCCATTACTGGCTCATTTTTTTAATCTTTTCATTCGTACCAGGCCGAAAATGCCCACACCAAATAATCATCTTGCATTTTGCCTGCTGACCTAAGCACCAATACAATGTCAGGCAAGTTACCAACTAGAGGTTGTTACATCGGAGGACATATCGTTATTATCTGACTTCTGTTTTGATGTAGCTCCTCGTGACACTTTAAGTACTCGAACTACAGGACTGCGAGTTAAAATCCCGAACATTAGAAAACAAAAGATACGACCCAGAGGGGTTAAGACCCCATTTACACGCAAACGCATACGAAATGCAAACGAACTAAATACAATATCAAAAAAGTATTCCGTTCACATGGCACCGCTCGGGAGCACTGGAGACGCTGTAGTACATATGCCGGGCCTGTACGTGACGCTGTACTTCCGCACGAAAGCGCTGGAGAGGCTGTAGTACATGTGCCTGGCCTGTAAGTGGTGCTGTACTTCCGCCACAAAATACACCCAAAGCAGCGAAGAAGACTCCCATGCATGGTTGCCCTTCTGTTTATGCCCCACGGTGGATTTAGCAACATGTAGTTCAACTGTGTCTTTAAAATTCTCCATGTCCACTTGTTGCTGATGGTTGTGGTAGAGGAGCTGTAGATTTTGCACTAAAATCTGTAGCATGGTCAGTAGCAGTAGCACTAGCAGTAGCTACTGACCATGCTACAGCAGTGAGCAGGAGAGGCGGGGCTATGGCTACACACGGAGCCGTTTGGCCCCCCAGAGCGTTCCGTCTGCAGATCTACCAACCTTGGGACCCGTTATCGTTTGCGGGGTCCGTTTCCGCGTTTGCGCTACGGCCTCGTGTGAACTAACGGGCTATACGAAAGAGAAAAGTAGCGCATACAACCGTTTGCGCTCTCGTGTGAACATCACATAAGAGGATGGGAGAAAAATAAAGGTTATGCTGCCCTTTTAACCGTAACGTAACTTTGAGTGTCACTGTCGACAATTATTCCTCCACCTCATGGATTCTGAACGCACTTCTGGGATGGTAAAAAAGGTATCGCAAGGGAGGTCTGTGCTTTTAGAAAGTTTTCCTTTTAGTATTTCCAGATTGAAAAACCAAAACAATAGAATAATGATTACATTTTTTCCTACTTTTTTAGTTGCGGTGTTAGGAAACGACGACTCACCTTTGGATCCATTATATTGCTTATTTTTTATTTCAGTGCCAGTATGTAGATCTTTGTTTTTATGTTTTCAAATGTCAGCGCGCAGAGTTTTTACAAGGAAAGCTCTGGATCTCCGGTGGTGAGGAGCAGCGTGCTACAGTGAGAATAGCTGGTCCACCTTAAAGGTCAGCCCACCTTAAGTGACTGTAAGCTGTTGTTGTTGTTGTTGTTGTTGCTGGCTTTGGGCTCACCCCCTTTACTTTGATCCGTCTGTTGCTAAAAGGAAATATGAACCTTGCTTGGGCTTTTAGGAGTAAACATTTATTCACCAACAAAAACACTCTACACACACTGCTATGCTACGTTTACAGCTAAGGTTACTCTCAGCAACAATAATTTCTAAGCTGCTGCATAGTGACCTACAATAGAATCACTCTTTCATACTCATAAAGTCTTCTGACAGACCAAACATATGATTTTGAAAGTGTGATCATCACTTTGCTTTCTCTTTGATACAAGAAGCGAAATGACAACACGTGGTGTTTCCAATTTTAGCTCACACACTTACTTTCTACATTGCTGTGTCTTGTAAAAAATTGTGAAATGTAACATTGACATCTACAAAATAGTCAACAGAATAAACAAAGTAAAACGAATCATAAGTTGCAGTCCTAAATTATATTCAAAAGAAATGTTGTCAAGTCAGATTAGGTGAAAATAAAATGTCTTGTCTTTTCTCTGTGCAGGGTAGGAAGTAGCTGTGTTTAACCAGAGCAGTCAGCAGGGAGTGGAAAATCACTTCAGCCTGCTCAGGGGCTTTCCCTCCTGAATATGTGGCACTTCTTAAAGCTACAGGCCGCTATGTGTTTGGCCTTTGTGTTAAAGCTGGTAGATCCACATTAGGGCTGCACGATATATCCTGTCGTGACGATAATCGCGATATGCGCATGCGCGATATTCACATCGCGTGGACGTTCGCTTTAAAAAAAATATATGAATCTTTTAAAGATTCATATATTTTTTTTAAAGCGAACGTCCACGCGATGTGAATATCGCGCATGCGCATATCGCGATTATCGTCACGACAGGATATATCGTGCAGCNACAATGCAGTTCGGCGAATCGTGACGTCACCCCGTTCAAAGTGAATGGGCAGAAGCGTTAACGCACGCCGCCATGTGTAGGGGCCGTTAAGGGCCTACACAGTTGCTGCACTAAACTGCATTTTAGCATTTAAAATACCTAGCCATTATTTTGCAGTTATTTTGGTGAAAGTAACTCAAAAGTAATACAAAAGTAGTGTAACTCATTACAGACTAAAAGCAGCCAACTAATTTATTCTTTAACAAAATATGTATCTTTCAAGAAATATAACATGCTGTCTTCTTACAGGACCACACATTGATCATAGTTTGTTGATCATTCAACCCTTTATTGTTTTTGTCTATAACATGTTTGAGAGTTGTTTATTTATATGTACTGTTTCTATTCTGATCTTTAAATTCTTATGATTATATACATTGAGTGTAAGCCGGTAGCCCCTTGCAGCAGTGTTGTTATAGCAACAAGGGCCAGAACTGCTGCATAGACAAAACATGAGAAAGCAGAGGGGCCAAACAGGGAGCATGGCTGTGGATGTATGATGTAATTAATGTCGACGAGTGAGCACATTCTGATGTTAGGACAAATCAGATCTGGATTTGCCACATGACAACAGCAGCCAATCATCAAAACACACCAGTTCCACCACTTACCAAAACGGTATATAGTATTTTAGCGTTTTAGAGATGACTATAAAAAACACATATCCACATTCGGACAACTACTCACACTTATCGTTGTTGCACTTATACTCTAGTTGTTCATATAATGAAGACAAAACTACCAAACTGGTTTTCTTAGTGAGGGGTGTTGATGTCACATATGCCTGTTTCACACACCGAACTTGCCACACTGCTGGCTTCAAACATACTGTATTTGTTAGGTCACTTGCCTGTAGGATGCACGTCAAAACAGCCTGTCCTATTATTTTCTAAATAAACCTGTCGACGGGCGTGGGTTGGACTTGCTGCCCTTCAACAGAATTTGCCACTATCCCATTTTAAAGCATGGACACTGGTTGATGCTGCAGAATAGCAGCAGCTCTTTTTCGCTCCCTGCATTGGCACATCCCAGCTACTCAGCTGATTTCTTTTCTCTACAGCTGTAACGGAAAATGATAAACCAGGCTAGAAAAGCATTCTTACTTCTACAGAAAGATGCCCTTTATTGAACTCCATGAGAAGTCAAAGAACTGTTAGCTTTGGTCCATGATAATATATTTCCAGGTAAGCACACATACTCAGTCTTTTTTCTCTCCACATTTTTCTGTTGTGTGTACTAGGGCTGCCCTCGACTAAAGATTATTCTAGTCGACAAATAATCGTCAAATCAGGCGTATATGCTATATGATGGTTCTTTTTCTCCCAAAATGGATTCAGTTTCAAAGGCTGATAAAAAAATTAAAAAAAATCAGAAATTGGAACCTTTTTCTCCCCAGGAAAGGGGTGAAAAGGTTCGAAGAAAAAGTTCTAGTTCCAGATCTTTTTAGAGTGAACGCAAAATCCCAGGAACTATCGGAACTATTCCTGGGAAAAGTACTCTGGTGTAAAAGCACCTAGCATGGTACGTTTTGCTTCACATCGACTATAAGATAAAACTGTAATATGGAACCTTTGAAATATGAATTCACTTGTACACGTAGAAGGCCATGAGTCAAAGCACAGCTCATTTCCACCCATCAGCGGCAGAAACAGCAGAAGCTCCGGTAAGGATTCTTAATATGTGTCGAAAAAGCAGCGAGCACACACACTGAACGTTTAGTTTTCGTTTCTATTATTCATATCTGAATATAACAACCCAATAAATACTATACAGCAAACGGAAAATCCGACAAATATGCGCTCCGGCAAAAATACTTCCGCACTCATCATGAAATGAAAGCTTGAATTTATCATCTGAGGTCAGAATTACTATATAATATATAGGGATGCACCGAATATTCGGCCACCGAAAATTACCGGCCGAAAATTGTTAAAAAGGCCCTTTCGGCCGAAAGGGTTTTAGCACCGAAAAAATATCACCGAATGTCAGAGAACAGGGTTACGTTGATCATACTCCGCATATTTGTCCGGGTGTTTTGATTTCAAGTGGTGGAGTAATCCCGAAGTGGTGAAAGTCTTTGCAGTTACACCCCCTCGAGAAATGTCAGCTGAAAACGTTTTACAAATCGCAATCCGCGCCTCTTTCTCTGATATTTTGAAATATCTCAAATCAGCAGACATGGTGGCTGTGAGCCAGCCGTGAGCATGGTCGCGCGCCGTGCTTGTCGCCGCGTTTTGATTACATCATCACAACAACACGTTAGGTTACCAAACTTATAGGTGCATTTGTTGTTGTCGAAGGCCTGGCTGTTACAGTCTTTATTTACACTATTTTGTTGTAGGCCTACTGGCCTAGATGTTTATGTAGTTTTAAAGCACCTTGGCTTTGTTCTGAATGCACTTTGTTGTAGTTATCCTACAGAGAAAAGAAAATGCACTTGACTTGGAATTAATGTACTGTATGCATTCAAAAGTGCCGAATAAATGTTTTATGGACCCATAATAGTGATTTTAAGTTAAGTTAAGTTAAGTTAAGTTAAGTTAAGTTAAGTTAAGTTAAGTTAAGTTAAGTTAAGTTAAGTTAAGTTAAGTTAAGTTAAGTTAAGTTAAGTTAAGTTTTGCCATAATCATGTCTTTTTCCATAATCAGGTAGCTGAACAACATTGTTAAAAAATGTATACATTATATATATTTCTATTAATCAATTTCGGCCTTTCGGCATTCGGCCAACTGTTTCCTATTTTCGGTATCGGTTTCGGCCAAGAATTTCCCATTCGGTGCATCCTTAATAATATAGGTATATATATGTTGATAGAAGGTTAGGCTACTGCCTGACTCAATGCTGCCGTTTTCCTCTGATTATAAGAAAAGAACACGCGTTGTCTGGGATAATTAAGCTCCGTGTTTTGCAATGAAGCCGGCATTCAGGAAGCTGTGCTCGGATGGCGTAGATATGGAGGCGACTTTTTGCCATACTTTCCTTTCTTACAATATTAACGTAATGACCACGCACAGCTCTGAATGAAGTGTAAGAGGTCTACCGGCTACGGCGTCAAAGCACACGCCGCGCATACTGTAGAGTTTTTCTTTGACTAATAGACTGATGAGAAATTAGTCGACAAAGACTTATTTCGCCGACTAGCGCTTAGTCGACTAATTGGGGGTGGCCCTATTGTACACAGTGCTAAAGACAACCACATCATTTGGTCTTGCTATACCAAAGTAACAACCCAGATAAGAGACAATATTCTTTAGCGTGTTTTTCTCAAATGGACTTGTTTCTTGATTACATTGGCTTTCATCACTTGTACAGCTGTTTCGGGCTAGTCTCACTTAGCTAGTTCACAGCAATCAATATTTTCTGCATGTCTTCCTTAATGGCCCTGTGCATCCAATTAAAAAAACAACAGGATAACAGAAACTCGTACCAATGCAGGAAGCTGATCTGCAGTGTATAATAGACTGTATATATATATAAATCTTTCTATAAGGTTTTGACTATGTTAACATTTGGAACCCAACAATCAGCAAACAGCAATAGGTTTTTTGCTGATGCGTGTGAGTGTGTGTCGCAGCACTCACTCTATCCTCAGAGGCAAAAACCGGGCAAGCGGCGGACCATTGTAAAAACACACTTAATTAAAACTCAAGCGAAAAACAAAACTAATCAAATACACCTTGGTTAGGCCTTTCTACAATCACCAACTGGTTTTGGTCAAAATAAACACTTTATTCACGGAGTTAGACACACAAATGATCCTGCTCTAGAGCAAATTTCTCTTGCTGCTGGCAGCAGTCTACTGAGCAGCACTCTCACTCGCTCTTTGGAGGCAGACTGGCAAACAAGAAAGGCACCCAAAAAAAAACCTGTCAATGTACTTCGAAATGTCGGAAAAAAGCCAAATCACTGTATTGTATGGTATATTTGGGTTGCAGTGTGTTTAAGCATTGCCTTATACAGTTATTGAAGGCCAGGCAGCCTATTCACTCGCCCTGTGATTTGATTTGAAGAAGGTTTGCTTTTTCATTCAGCCTCACACACAACCTGAGCATTTCCACAGTTCTGCCATTTGTCATTTTCAGTTGCCATGGTTGCAGTGAAAGACAGATCCCTCTGAATATTGGAAATGGAGGAGTAGCAACACATGGTACATTATCGACAAACACCCGCACATGCTCTAACACCACAGAACACGTCGACTGACTCTGAATGCCTGCGGCCATCCATTCACCCACACATTTCTCAGCCAGTGAAAAAGTAGCCATTAAATAAATATCTCCGGTTGGCACAGATTGTCTCTACACACATATATTAAATCACATATTCAGCTGCAAAACCATCACTCCAGTTCCACACAGGGATGTGAAACTTTCTATCAATGCAAAATGTGTCTTCCTTAGAATACCATATGCGTGTTTACAATGCGGACCTACACAACCATAAAGATCACACAGTATGGCTGCAAGTGAAATTGTGTGCACCATGCATGATACCGCTGTCACCTTGACAAGGAGTCATTTCAGACCTTCCTCGTATTCTGCCAGAATTGACTGTCAGTGTCCCTCTTCTCACTTTGGACATGCTTGAGCCACACTAAAACACTCCTCTGAGATTTCTCCTTTTGGCTTTATTGAAGATCTGTCTGAACAACAGAGCATGGTGTGCATGAATAAAAGCAGTGGGAAACTACTGCAAAGCACACAGAGTGGGGAAATGGCAGCTGCAGTCTGTGGTTATGCAAGTATATTTTAAATCACGGCACTCAAGTTGTCATTGACAATCAACAAGCCACATAACTATCTATCTGAAGCAGAGGACACTTGATCTACTACTATTAACACCAATTGCAATTACGGGCAGCATCATTAAAAATACCCAAGCACTATTATTGTGTATGTTATTATTTACTCACATTGGGGCAAAGGGCTTTGATCTCCCAGATGAAAAGTCAGGGACAACTGTGTGCACACTATAGGGCAGAAAATACAGGATAGTGGCCATTCAATGCAAAAGCCTAGTATATAATTCAAAGACATCAAATTAAATTCTCACAAGGATATGAGAACAGCAGTGCTAGTATTATGACACAAGATGCAGATGGCTTGTGAGTCGTTTAAATGCGTGCTGTGCAGAATCCTGCTTTCTCCCTCACGTGATTCAAAAACCTCTCCACACTTTTGCTTCTTAGTTGAATCTAGGGACATGTGTATTTATAAAAAACAAAATCAGAGAAATAAATGTGCACAGTAAAAAAGTCCTAGTGCTCTCAGCATTAACTAAACAAGATGCATGTACTTTTTACTGGACCATTTTTGAAACAGAAGAACATCTACTCAGGAGACAATTAACTGAAATCGCAAATTTGCCAGACTCAAATATCAGTTGTGTGAAATGTAACGTGATAAGTATCTTGCAGCCCTTAACATTATCTAAATTATCTCAATATCGGCTACACAAAGAAAATCAGTATTTTACAGATTCTAACACAAAAGATATCACATCCGTTCTCCATTTTTGCCAACACCTTAAGGCATCAGAATCTACAAGCAGAGAAAAGCAGCATGCTTAATATGCATATTTACATCTGGGACGACAAAAAAGGAGATGGCAAGCAAACTATCCCACAATCCTCTGCAGCAATTTGAGAGAGAAAAATACCAAAGCTGTCGTTGTGTGCGCAGAGTTTACTATGATTTCTGTCAAAGGAGGAAAAAGGCAAAGTGTTAAGTCCAACGCCCTTAGCTTCCTGCAAGCAGTGCTTCCTGAGGAACCAGAGCTACTGCATAGAGGTGGAGATGGGGGAGGAGACTGTCAGAGAGTGAGGGGAGACAAGCATGTGAGGATGCAATATGCAAGAGTACTGCTGTGCTTTGAGATGGGAAGAAAATTAGAGAACGTGGAAGTAGAGGTGGAGATAGAGCTGAGGTACTGAGGGTGAAAAGAGAGGACATGGGGAGAATGGAGCCAAGTGTGTGAGAGAGCAGCATAACAGCGCACCACAGGGCCGAGTTCAGCAGAACATCGGATCTGTCCAACAATCACACAGAGTGATAGGAGTACATTCAACAGGAATGTTGCATGTACAATGAGTGTTTGTGCAAAGCAGCTATATAGTGTGTTTATGTGTTTGTGCATCATAACAGCATTTGCTTTAATCACTGGAGAAAATCAGAAAACAATTATCTTTTAGTTTAAATATATCATTTTTCATTTTTAGGCTGATGGACCAATTTTTCCATCAACCAACGACTCCAAATTTAGCCCTTTTTTAGTTAATAATTAAATCGGTAAAACATCCATAATAGAACAGCTGTAGCTTTAAATAGTTTTTCATTCTGAACCTTTCTGCAAGGGAACGTTTCTTTCACAAATGCTCAACGGTCTTGCCACATGGCCGAAAAATGTAAACCTTGGACAACTATTGTGATACGAACCAAAACATAACCTATGACAAATATAAGTTAAATAAATGCTTATGGTAAAATACATGAATATTTGCAGCATACATTATTAAGACATTAATGGTGGGTTTCTAATATCCAACATTTGACAGGAAAACCAAAAGGCAATATTAATGCAGAAGGCCATTCAATTACACCAATACAACCTGTCTTCCAGGTAGGGTTTTCCGACACCATAGAGTAGACCATTAATGTAAGGCTACAATCCATATTAAACTTTTTCTACATTTATCCTAGCGTCCATACTTACTCAGCGATTTCCAGGCCCATAAACAGTTAGAAAAAGCTTCTGAACCCAGGGGTTATGCTTAAGTCTGGATTGGAAGGAACATGGGCCTTCAAAAACAACGAGCAACAACCACTTTTCTTTCTTGATTGGGTCTAATCAGTCACCTTAGCTTTCCCTGATTTGTCACGCCCCTATCATGTGACACAAAGAAATGACATCAGCCTTGATTACTGCGTGACTTCAAGTGGGATAGGAAATTACAGGCATTGCCAACCTTCTTATATGCTAGCAGCTATCGTCCAGGTAAACTATGTATTTAATAATCATTCTTAACTATTATTCAACTGATTTGAGAATGTGTGCCAAAAAGATAGAAGCAGATCCTAAATATCAAACAGGACCTTTTATTATACAGGCACGATGATACTCCGTAACTAAGCAACCAACCACTGGGTAGAGGATATGCTTCCTGTTTACAAAAAAAAACAAAATAATCGGGCCTTGAGCTTACACTGCTAACACTTCTGGACACAATGTTTGTGATGCAACCAGATGGACCGCAGTGCGTCCCAGAAGCAGCTCTGAGCCCTTGGGACCTGCAGCAGAAGCTCAACACGGAGGGGGGGGGGTCATACACACAGTCTTCCAACGTTAAAGATTCAAGTTACTGATCTAGTGACATTGAGCGCCATCCACAAAACATTTTTCTAGTACCATGTCAAGAGAAATAGGTAACACATGTGTCACAAGTTAATTAACCAGTAGGAATTTCGTTTCACAAGCTCCGTATATCAATCTGTTAAAGATACTTTAGAATGTATTACAATATTTTTATTTAAAGCAATTTCAAGATTAAAAAAACCTACATTTAAATCTAGGAACTGAATATTTCTGTTTATATGAAAGGACTAGCAGTAACAACAGGTTTACATAACGTGTAGCACCTGCACTAAAACATGCATAAACATTGCTATGATCTTTGAAGGGCTAAACTTTTTCTAAGAAAACAGTCAATTCAAACAGGATATGCAGTGATTGTGGGTGAGAACTGGCTTTGCATAAGTAATGAGGAGGAAGAAAACACTGTCCTACATCCACACCAGAGATTACACTGCTGGCTGCTGTTTCTATAAAAAGAATCACTGCAGGGAGTATGAGTGACACAGGCACACACGCAACCACGCACACACACGCATAAAAAAAAAGATGGGCACAAAAACAAGTCGATGTATTTATAGGAAAGAAGGTTCTAGTATAAAAGAGGACTTTAAAGATCAGAGCCTGGTTAACTCTAGTCGACCAGTCAAAGATCTGTGACTATTCCTGGCCTCAGCAGACAAACACAGTGAAATGCTGGAAAGATTATTGGTAGCTCTAGGCCAGCCTAAAATGTCTTCTATATATTTCCTGTTCTCCTATTTTCTACTTCTCTTTTAGACTGCTTCCTTTCTGGGCAAAACAAATAACTAGGTGAAGTGGTTTCACAGTGTGCAACGCAGACATACAATGTGGATTAGGGCTGCACGATATTGGAAAAAACTGACATTGCGATATTTTTTCCCCCTGCGATATATATTAGGTTTTTTTTAACTATATTNATGGCGGCGTGCGTTAACGCTTCTGCCCATTCACTTTGAACGGGGTGACGTCACGATTCGCCGAACTGCATTGTGGGAGCAAAGCGTAACTTCTCTCGCGGTGCTCGCTGCAAAAGTAGAGCAATGTTCTACTTTTGCCGCCTCGACGGAGGCGTCAGCCAATCGAATCATATGCCAGTGCAAGCTCTAGCCAATCAAACGGTTTGCTTGTGTGTCTGGGCCGGGAGATTCATGTGATTGGTTGTTGGTCGAGTTTCCGCCCCCCCCCCGCCGGCAAGCGACAACGCACGCCGCCGTGTGTAGGAGCCGTAAGGCTACTAACAACTTTTATTACAACGCTTAGTTGAATACTCGATTCTGATTGGTCAATTCCGTTGCTAAGGAGGATCAAGAAAGAGAGAGTAAAAGAGTGTAAAAGACGAGCGCTGGGCGTCAGATAAATGAACAGAAGAAGACAGACAAGAAGTAAACACTAACGGGAACACGGTATGGGCTCTGCAGTGTTTAAGATCAGAAACTGTGAACAGAGTTGGAAAGTGCTGCCGTAAAGTTGTTGTTGTCGCATATCCAGCCGTTGGTGCGCCGTGAAACGGAGTTCTTTTTTTTCTTAACGGAAGAAATACGATAATTTTAAGTCAATAAAATCATTTCAATTAATATTGGGAGTCGATTCCTTAGTTTGATTAGTATCTGGCCATGCAATAAGAGGGATAATGTGCAGCGACTTGGTTATTATGGGGAAAAGAACACCCTTCAGGCTCATCAAGATCAGCCTGACTGATTACGTAAATACCAGGTTTACTAATCTACCAGCACAATATTTCTCTGGTGTCGAAATGTCTCGCGATGTTAGTGAATTCTTAAAAAACAAAACACCATTTCATTTCGGGTTGAAATGAGTTCTATCTGCGTTACTGAGAATTGTAACGGGTAGTATATTACCCAAATGTAATTAGTAATGCATTACATTACTTCGTTACTTACGTTACATTACCGTACTTCCAACACTGGTGGTGATATCCATTCAAAGTATAGTACCATGATCTTATTTGCACTGTGTTCTAAAGCTGTATGATATGTATTTAGCAATATATTTGGCAACTATATTGTTAGTGCAACACTTTTTGCAACACTTTTTTTGTATTACTTGTTCAGCGAGTGGAAACATTTCAGTGTATACTCTTTAAATTGGACTTTGTCAAAACATAACAGACTTAGCCCTTAACCCATAACACATTACACATAATGCTAGGTTGCTCAATTTTTTTACCCAGCCAAGGTTTTAGTCATTATATATGAGAACAGCATGCATGCTTTTCGATGTATAACTTTTATTTGTATATATTATTCCTTGTGATCATAAACTGGACATAATCCCATTAACGTTTCACCCATTAAGCCAGGATTGTATTTAGAACAGAGGCAGCTTTTGGTTGAGCTTTTGTCTATTTGATGAGGCCATGGATTAATTGAATTTAGAATTGATTAATGGTTATGAAGCATTACTATGATTGTTCAACCACTATTGTTATTGCTATCTTTCATTTCCATTCCAGGCACATCAGAGAAAACACTCTTAATGTTTTGTGCTGGGAATGTTTAACAGGCACAGGCTGTATATCGAGAACACATGCAAGTTTCAGGTTGAGGCCAGCATTTGAAAAAACATCTTTTGAATGTGATTTTTTTTTTTTTTAGTCCAGAGAGCTTGTTACCTTGACAACAGCAGAAGATTTGTAGTGAGGGGAGCTGAGTGAGTGAGCCGAGCCTGCCGCGGCATGGCTTTGCCGAACAAACAAGCGCTGTCGCTAACTGTGTCACGAGTACTACTGCTTTCTCATTGTAGCCCTTCATTTAATATCAGCCTTTTATTTTGCTGGTTTGTTGTTCTGCTGCTACCCACCCATCCCAGCTTGTGACAGACTCACCATTTTATCTTTTTTTTTTTAATATAGACACCTTTTTCCTAACTGCTCCCTCTTTCACCCCTTCTCTTCCTGCTTTCTGCGTTTGCTTTCATTACGTCTCATTGCCGTCGCCTTGTGTGCTGCTGATGCTTAATCTCGCACTAGAGTATTTGCTCTTAAGATCAGCGGATTCAGAGGAGCTGCCAAGGTGCTGTCTGCGTTGCTCACGCTGGAGCTATGGAGGATCAGTGTGCTGTGGTCCCTCCCTGCAGAAGTCAGGCTTTATCAATAATGTAGATGTTTTTGAAGAGGAGAGGTGTGGTGTGCATCTCTTTTTCCCTCTCCTCCCCCTGGCCCATCTCCCCCTCCCCCCAGTTCTCTCCCCACACCCTTCAGTGTCAGATTTCCTCTCCAGTGTTTGAGCATGGAAGGGCAGATGACTGAATCTAATTAGTGAAGATATTACAATAAGCTCCGATACCTGATGCTATGACATACTGAGGTTGAGCCCAGGCGCTTGTATTGAGCTGCTGTTGCTTCCCTTTGTTTATTTTGTTTAGTGTCAGACTTTATATAGGTGGGTTCATCGTCGACATCACAGCACGTACACCGTGAGCTCTCCAGTGACAGACAGCATACTATATGCCCTTTATCAGGCTAACACAGTAGGATGAATGACAGGCGTTGCTATGTTGCCTATGGAAGAAAAACAGTTATTATTCTGTTTTCTTTTATTCAGTAAAATACAAAATCACATTTCAATCCTCACTGGTCTTTGTACGGACCTAGTGACCAATTACACTGACACCAGACCTGCGTTACAATAATGTAAGACGCTAATGTCGATGGCAGGGTGTTTTTTCAGAAACCGGTGGGAACCAGTTTGTATCAGAGAGCCAAAGAGAGTTTTTCACTGCAGTTGATACAAATATTACGAGGAATGATTTTACTGATCAGGAATATTCACTGCTGCAATCATTTTATGTAGCGTCACAAACGAATGAAAACGGTAGTATTAAAAGTTAATGTTACGAAGTAATCTGCCCCTGCACATATTTGATTGGCCAAGGCAGCACTTAGCGAGTCACGTCTGATGAAGTTCTACCTAAAGTTGAGTTATGTTTTTATTTAGGATGGCCCTGCGTTTGCCTGCTGCAACCGCTGTATTGGCTCCCTCACTGTGTCCCTATTCAAATCGATAAGGGGGCTGCATTTATTTCACACGGCTAAAGCTTTTTCAAACACACACTAGACTAATTTCTCTCGATGTGACCTTACTTGCTTTACCACATTGCTATTGATCGGACAGCAAACGACACAGCTTTAAGCTCATGTAATATTACTGAAGTCTAGCCAAATAAACATGATTTATTTCATCAATCCAAAACAGCGCTACATGTTTTTTCTATCTTTTCTTGCTCAGATTCTGTGCCAACCTTTTCTAATCTTGTACTTACCGTGTCCTGCATCTGAACTCCACAACATTCAGCCAGCCTGTGATTTCGTTGGAGAGGATCTACTGTGCTGCAAACACTGCAGTGGGAGCGTGAATTAATCTCCCTGCATGATGTGTATGAGGCCTGTGACAAGCTTTATGAAATCAGACATAGGTCAGCGCTGTTGTTGCAGGTCGCCTTTCAGCTGGCTCTGATTTGTTCTTTGATAGGACAGCCAGACACAGGGCTGACTGGAGAGGTGCTCTGTAGCCCTGCGGGAGCACACTGGTGTGTTCTGTGTTATTTGGTCCATATTTCCAATATAGAAGCAGCAGTGATACCAGTTTGTTGTAATCAGATGCCAAATGACAGAGAAGCAGGACAAAAGATGCCTGTGTCCTGGAGCCAGCATTAGAGCCCCTGACTCCTCCTTAATCCCACAGTACCCAGTGGGGGTCTCCCTCTTTAACACACACACACACACACACACACACACACACACACACACACACACACACACACACACACACACACACACACACACACACACCAATGTCATATGTCACCACTGGTCACGCACATGGGACCAGCAGTCTCTCTCTGGTCTACTGTTTTAAGCTCAGTTAAGTGCTCTTAAACGTACTGCTGATATTTCAGTTGTTAGATAACAGGGGCTTGTCCAGTGAACATGTAGACAAATTGAATATGCAGGCATGTTGTCATGGTGACGCAGAACTAGAAATGTGGAGTAATTATGCATGATAATGCTGAGTGTTTGGCCTCAGCGCCAACCAGTGTGGAGGCAGCACTTTTTTACTACGCCAGGTTGAATAAAGCCAAACTTTAGGTAGGAGTTTGACCTTTCTCCTCTGACCTTCACCACCGCCACCGTTGTGTGCATAAATATGACATGGCTTAATGTGTTGAAAACATTAGTATTATTTTATCTTTGTGACTAATCTGATTGAGGATTTCATTTCTGTTTTGTGTAAATTAATCCCGTAGAAATGTTTGTACGTGTGCCAGATGTGTCTCCCTCAGATTATTTCCTGCTTAGTAAAAGCTAATTAGCCAGGAAGCAACCATTACTAAGGAGCCTTCCGTTGCCACCCAGTGTGCAACAACTCCAGCCTGTCAACATGTTGGGTTGGTTGGAAATGTCTTCTTCAACACAGTTCCCTTTATTAACTTTGAAACTGATGGAAGGAACTAAACTGGAACTTTTTCAATGAGTTCTTTATCATTTGAATAAATATGACCACTTACTTGGGCAAATATGTGGTTTGTATGATCTGTTGTCAGGGTAGAACAACACATGGGAGGCACACATTTGTAGTTATGGCAGTAATGCTTGGCTACTTCTAGTGCAAAGTCCATCAGATATTGTTCTAAGATACTGGGGTAATTTAGAAAGTTCATAATGGAAGGCATTTTTTTTTGTTTTAAACACAGTATTAGTGGCAGTAAATGTTAATTAATGAAACAAAAAGCTTGATGAAGACATTCAAACCCTTCTTCTTTCTCACCTTTGCAGTGTGTTGTTTTGTCGGTTTCATAAAGTTGCGTTAAAGGCCAGCCCCGCAATTAATACTTTGGCAAATCAGTAAACGCTTACATTTAAAAAGGCATCTCTTTTCAACCAGCACCCAGTGTTTATCTCTTCTCCTTGGCTGTCAGTAAGGTTATCCATTGCATCTGGGTTCTTTGGGGCTGAGGAATGGGCTCAATGTGAGTGTTTTCTGAAGTGTCTTGTTTATTGCCCTGTTAGGTTTTGTAAATTCAATGAAAAAACACAGCTTCTGACAACTTCTTTATCCTTTTTTATAAACAAAATATATCAAAGTTTACCTTGTCACGTTTTCAGAGGCTTCTTGAATAAGTCGTCTGTAGAAATCCTCATTTTACACAAATGCTATCATTTTTCCTTATCTATGGTTTGCCTGCTAGATTGTCTTAATGCTTGGGAATGGTTTTGGCCAGAATTAAAGACTTGCAAAGAGTTTCTAGATTTTCTTCCAGTATGATACATCTTGCTGTAGCTGTGCTCTTCATAGTTTATAATCCATGGTTGGAATTGTGTCTCCTAGCGTTTCTGTACGTGATCATCAAGGGGGATTGTCTGTATTCTGTATCCAAAACTCTGTTGGGAGGGAAGTGTTCTGCTTCCTGGCTGGATTATTACAATCCGTCAATCCCGTGCTTCCCGCTGGGAAAGCCCCACAGGTTCCACTTCAGAGCAAAGACAAATACCCATCTAACCATCATCCTCCTTTCCACTTTCCATCCCAGTGAGGCCTGGCCTTAATCCTGTCCCGCGTACCCACCTGCCACCCTGCATACCATCAGCCTTAGTGCTCTATCCCGTAAAACCCTCCACACAGTTCCTGTTTGATATGTTCCTGTAGCAGAGATATCAATTACCACTTGGTAATAATAAGTAAGGATGTAAACCTTCATCTAAATGTAGATGTTGGTGTAAAATGCATTTCCCGGGCTCTTGTAAGTATGTCTTGTTAAATGGTGTTTAGCTTATGGCTAGTTTCTACTGAATGTTGGTCCTTACTCCCATTCTGATGCTTTAAAACCCAATGGATGGAACAAATATGGCTTCAAATAATGGGGGAACCCCAGAATCAGTGGAATGTTATCAGTTTAGCCCGACACTGGGCCTCTGTTAAATACCCCCTTGTGTCCTGCCTCCTAAATCCTGATAAACCCTTGTCCTCATAGTTGAAGGGGACTGGGGGAAGGGCAGCCAGCCAGAGAGGTTAGGACCATGAGAGGGACTGGACACGGGGCTTTGGCAAGTCAAATGTAGTTGTTGCATTACATTGCTTTTATTTGGCTTCTTATTGCAGACCAGATATAGAAATATACAAAGGGCACAAAAAGCTCAATACACTCAGGGGTTTGTTGCTGCATTGTCTCCTATTTGTATACAACAAGGGCCCAGTGTTACATAATCAGTAACCTTGCTTTGTAACTCAATCAGTTCTTTGACCGGGGTGTTCAGTACCCTATCTGCTACTTCGACAGTCCTTAACCAGAAACTTACCCTCTCGCAACTTACACTCTCTCAAATTGTTTTTCATACAATCCATACATGCATCCTAAATGTGTGTATTTGACTGTATATTAGTTTGGAAAAAGTCCATTGAGACATATAAAAATAATAAAAGTAATGTGACTTGGTAACTAGGTAACTAATGTAACTTGGTAACTAATGTGACTTGGTAACTAATGTGACTTGGTAACTAATGTGACTTGGTAACTATTGTGACGGTGCGACGTGAAAATAATGAACATTCAAATTGCCTACACAAATGGCTCAGATGTTTTAATTTTACTGTCATATTTGAGAATTTGTATTAGCAAATCGGCTTGTTGGCTTGCTTAATTAATGTTTTTCCATGCAGCCCAAAGTAAAGACTGTTTAATAGGGTTTGATAAAAAATGGTGTTGAACATATTTGGTGAATGTACTTCTGGAACCATTTGTCATGTTCTTTTATGCTCTGTCACACAAAAACTTTTTTTAGAGGGATTTTTTTCAGTGCTATCAGGGGTTATCTGCAGTTACATCTTAAGCCAAGAAACAGCCCATGTGTGTATATATATATAAATAAACTGATAATCTGTCTATACTTAAAGCTTAGAGATCAGTGCATACAGTTCAGAACAAATATAGGTTTGTGATCATAACCACATTAAAGCACAATGACAGAGCTGGTTTATAAAAAATATAAAGACCATGTTTGTAGTGCTTAAAGGTGGGGTATGTAATTTATTACAGAAACACTTTTTGTTATGTTCCATGGAGTGCTCTTAACATCCCGATAGCAATGCATATATTAAATGCTTTGACAATAAATACATCTGTTTTTAAATTTAATCTGGAAGCCGTAGCGCTGTAAAAAGCACGACCAAACATTTTAGCCGGCCCGGCTAAAATAACTGGATGGCCTACCTGCCTGTCAGCCTTCCATCTGTGCACAAACTTATCTCAGGCCCTCATTGGTCATGTGCGCGTTTGTGTATGTTGGAGGAGGGGCTCTGTAAGGAAGTGGCAGATTTTTTTCCGGTTGTGTATTTTCAAATTCTAGCACACTCGAGCTTGTTTCTCCAAAATGACCTACCCCACCTTTAATGTCGGGTCAAAAACAAAAAGGGACCAAATGCTTGTTAGTGCCCCCGTACACTGTTCTTCAATAGGCCTTTCTCCACTTGGCAGAGAACTATGGCTGTACAGGTCCTGGGAAGAGAAACATGACCCTCTGCATCCTCCCCAATACCCGTCCGTTGTAAGGAATGTGAAACTGCTTGTGTTATGCCAGTAATTAATGCTTTGTCTTGTTTTCATCTTGTTTTTCAGGATTCTGTGGACTCAGGCGGCAGGTGTTTTCTAGTTGGATCTAGCCCACTGACATTCTCCCACAGCCATGGAATCGGTATGTTGACGAATCCCGTCTTTTAAAAAATTCTAACCACCTGTCTGATGCTCAGTTGTTATAGCAGCTTTCATTAGTAAAGTGCTTAGAGAAGCCCTTGTGGATGGATTTGTGCTGGCATTATAATACATATGCAGTACAGTATGATGTTTGTGTGAAGGTACTCTTGTGAGCACATCAACTGGAGAACAAAGGTCACAATTGCATCTTTTTATTATCTTTTACATTTTGGAACATGCATCACTTTACAATATATGTTGAATTGGCTCCTTAAGTCGTAACTCTTTGTGTAATGGAGTTTATGTTTGTGTCAGCGATGGGACACGTGAGAACATGTGTTTTGTCTCGCATGTTTGCAGTTTCTTTAGCTTGTAAATGACATCATGATAGTAACGTGACATTAAGTACCTCTTGTTTAACCAAACAACCAGTGCAGGGTGTTTTTTCTGAAGAAGCCCATCTGTGCTTGTATTCATATTTGCTTACATACAAGCATCAGGCACTACCCTTTATTGTCAGTCAGTCACTGCAGGAGGCTGTGTGTGCAGGAGTTGCTTCTACCAACAGGCAGGCTGAATGCACAGCAGCATTGGGCTTTATCCACTGGAATGCATTTATTAAGAATGGGGCTTAGTGCATGCATAACCTCTGCTTTCCTGTCCCTTTGTCAGAGGGGG
>NW_011357173.1:53640-69509 GCF_000735185.1 Notothenia coriiceps
GTGTGGGTGTGTGGGTGGGTGGCTATGAAAAGTAGGTCACAGCCTCTGTAGTGCAGAACTAGCATGTGTCAAACAAAAGCCCTCTCTCTCTCACACACATGCATTGCACACGCACAAAACCTCTTCTTTGGGTCAATGTGACTGTAGCCAAAAGTCCTGATTATGTAAGATCCTAGATTATAAGTGCAACCACTTTTATCTTAATGTCACAGTTCAACACCAATCAGACTACTTGCGTTGTATACAAGCCACACCTTTATGAAGGACATAGCTATTGAATTTTTCAGACAACAAACACACTAGCTATTACATAAGGGTGCAATCATGGATTGAATTCACTGCAGAGGCCCATCAGTCCTAAAGAAAAAACCATATTCTTTCCATTTAGGCAGATGTATTGCAACATTACGATCCACAAAAACATTGCAAACACAAGCGACAGGGATCTACTAGTTTTTTTTCTAGGAATAAGAAAACCATAGAATACAAATCATTACAAAGAATGAGAAACCTTGTGCTTAGTGCCTGAACCTCCGATGCCCCTCAAACTATTGGAAGAAGCAGCACATTATTTAAGCCTCATTTTGGAAATAAAATGTGGTCACTGTTTTAGTATATCTGCAATTATCGCCTTATTCAAATAGATTTAGATTCTCAAAGTCAAGATTTGATTTGATTTAATTATTTATTTTCGACTTCACTACATATAAGTACTAATGTTACATAAAGGGCTCTACAGAATGCGCAATATATATTTCTATTGAGCCCTTTGCAATATCTGAAACACTTCAGATATTGAAACACTCATCCCCTTCATCGTCTGCAGAAATGAATCCTTCTCCCTCCGTCTCTGACTCTCCGCCCCCCCCCCTCGTCTGTGTGCCTGTGGCTGTGCACCAGAAAGAGCTGCGTCTGTTTACCTCTCCGAGCTGCCTATATCTGCTTACTGTCGGTGGAAACCAAGGAAACTGATCACAAAGCTTATAATGGTGCCAGGAATGGAGTACATGTTCTGTGTGTGTGGGCCTATGGTGGTTAGAGACACACACACACACACACACACACACACACACACACACACACACACACACACACACACACACACACACACACACACACACACACACCCACCGCCCTCTCCCTCTCCACCGCCCTCTCCTCATGTGATGCCAGTCACATGGTTTCCAGGCAGGCAGCTAAGTAAATCAGAATCAGACTTTTATTTTTAACTGCTTTAAATCCTCCACCTGCTCTCCATGGTTAGCAGAGCTGACTGAGGTGCCTGGTGATCGTTCGTTCCCTCTTCCCCTGTGCTTCTCTTTCACTCTGTGCCTGTCTCAGTGCTACTTCCTCTCAGCCTCATTAAACTCCCGCCTCATATTTGCCTGCCTTCTCCCTATCTATGTTTCATGTGGGTTTGGGTGAATGTAGAGACACTGTAATGTAGTAATGTAGTTTACATTAGTGGCGACTAGAAGCCTTTTCATACTCACATTCCTCAGTGCTCTGCTTCAGAAATGCTTGAACAAGATTGTAGCCCAGAAGTGGTTGCATAATATGCATTACGGTTCTATAACATGACTGAATGAAGAGGTGCAACTACACTATAACATAGTTGTTTGATCAGCTGCTTTACTGATCCCCCAGTTACCAATCTACCCTGCAAGTGTGCCAACCAAGTTTTTAATGGTGAATTATTATAAACATATGCTATAAATAGTTCAGCAGATATGTGTAAACTATACTTAAGAAGTCAAGCCTACAAAGGGAAATTGATAAGATTGATATAAATTGTATTATTGATTTCAAGCTGATTCTTGAGCCATTCTCTCATCCATTACCAATACATCTGAGAGTGAAAAAAAGTGCATACGGTTTATAATCGTCACATTTTGAGTTTATCTTTCTATTTTCACGATGGCTTCTGTCATAAACAAACGTAAACCTGACAGAGAGTGGGAATGGTGCTACGTCATAACGAATATTTCAAAGAGAACATTGATAAGATGATTAAAATACTAACAGAGAGCACTACCAAGGAATTGGACAATAGTTGTATGAGTAACCATATGTGGGGAAGTTTAGTTGTACACAGGCTGTTAGTGCGAGAGTGGTGTCCTCTCTCTATGCTATAGGCAGCCGTCAGTGCTGAGAGGGGAGCTGTCTGTGTTTTCGATTTGGTGTAGATGAAAGGCTGAAATCTCTGTAATCACACCTTCTCCACTGGCTCCCTCTCCCTTGCAGCTCCCCTTCTATCTCTTCCTCTTCCTCCAAAGCAGGGCTTGTTCCTCAGTGGGGATTACTGTGTGCAGCAGCTCTGAAGAGGGAAGTGGGTCCTGCCAGTCACATTACATAACTCGCCCCCGCTAGTGCGGCTCGGCCTGGCCCGGCTGGAGAGACGACTATAGAAGCTTTGTTTTCCCAGCCTTCCCTCCTTCCTCCCCTCTGCTCCTCCTCGTCCTCCCCCTCAGGCAGGCTGCACACTGATGCCGTATAGAAGGAGTCTGTTTGCAGGGAACAGGCACGCCACTGTGGCATGGAGTGCGGAGAAATACGCTAATAGCAAGCTGAATGGCAGAGAGCTCACATCTTAGGCTGGGGAGTTTTGGGGTCTGCCGTAGGTCGTACAGTTTCAAGGAGACGGGAAGCAACGGAATGCAGTACTATAACTTACTAGTCGCCCAGTGGCTCTACATCACCATGTCTGTGTCTCATTTCCCTAGGGTGGCAGGTTGTGTGGTTGTCTTCCCAAATTCTGTGTTTTTGTTCCATTTTCTTATACAGTTACACACACACACACACACACACACACACACACACACACACACACACACACACACACACACACACACACACACATACACATACACACACACACACTCTTTCCCACCTGTAGGGTGGGAGTGGGAGGCCAGTGTGACCTGTATAATGGAGGTTCAGACCAGTTAGCATTTTGTGTGAGTAGAAGTAACTTGTCATTTTGAAAGTGAAAAAGATAAATAGCAGCATCTGCTTCTTTCTGCATTTTTCTCTCTTAGAAATGGACATTTTGCTAGTGGAATGTTTGATGGAAAATGTCAATCAGTGTTGAGGAACGCATTACTGTATATGGGTCACAAAAGCCATGTATTGCTACGAAACCTTTTGACAAGGTTTACAAGGAAAATCAAATAATGTGTATACATTTTAATCACCTTCCTGCTATTTAGATATCAATACAAATAATGTGGTTAAGCCAATTTAGAAAAACCTGGTCATATCTCTGCACAGCCATGAGCACAGGATGTTGGTTAGCTTTCATCCAGATTTATTTTCCTCCTGCTCTTGCTGGGAGGTCATGGCTGCTTCCCAGGCACTGTTTTCCACAGGCTTAAGTACATGTTAATACACGCACGCTCAAACAGGATCTGTACCTGATGGTTAGACTCATTTAGACTCGCTGCTGCTTTACAATGTTGGTGGTCTACGAATTGCCATGTATTCTTCTAGCTACTTATTTGGCTATCTACTGGAAACTTGTAATTTGTTGTTTAATGTCCCAGTCTCCCTGGTGAGTCATATCTGCTCCTTTCTTATCCTGTCATTCTTATACATTCAAATTATTTTATTTATCTTCACTCTAGATTTGTGGGTGCTTGTAACTAGTAGCCTAATCAATTAAATATAATGTCATAATTATAATATGGCAACTACTTGCAAATCCCTGAGAAAATATCTGTTAATGTTGGTTATCTGGTAACGTCATTAACCTCTAGTCTACATGCTTGAACCATTTGGTTTGATTTTAAATTAAGTTTTTCTTGGAATGATCACATATTGATAAAAACATTTACACAATTGGATTATATTATGATGACAGTATTGAACTATATATTTCCCAACTCTACAAATGATATCGGTGATCTACATATAAAGTTTATTCTACTACTACTACTACGACTTCAATGTCGAATCATGGAAAGGCTGGAAAAAGTCAAGGACTGTGTGTCTCTGATTTGCATTTGTATTTTATCTTGGCTTCATCTCTATATTTTGAGATGAGCTTGAGTGTGCTTTCAGTGCGCCAGCCATGAGCCAAGTTCCCATCAAAGTGTAGCTGCTACACCAAAGACTTTGTTTAGATGCGACGGCTAATTTTAGAGCTGCTAGGCTCTTGTCCAAGGTGGGGGAGGATAAGATAACATTGAAGTAGCCCTCCCTTCTTACACAGTTAAGTTTTGTTTGTTCGTCAAATAACCTCATCCAGCTGCATCCAACGGCACAAAATCTAAGTGTTGATGTTTTGGCAAAACAGCTACTCACGTTTTCCTGCTTTCATTGGGTCTAAGATCTCACTGGGAATCACAAAAACAAAGAGACGTACTGTCGCAGATAGGTCAACATGGTTTTCTAGAATAGATTAATATTATTTACTATTTGTATTTATGATGCAGACCACTCATCAGACAATTTCTTTCTTAAATCTCAATCTCTACATTCCAAGCCATTCCATTCCAGTCCCTGTTGAATTCCAACACAGAGAAATGTAGTCAGTAGTTTATAGAATAACACTTATAAAAATGTTACTCAAACACAAACCCATAAATAGTAAAACCAGAGAAACTGATAATGCTGCAGTGGTCTTTCCAGAGCTGTCAAGTGACTGTGTAGCTAAGAGTCTCAACACTCCGTCTTCCAAAGAAAATCAAAGGGACAAATACTGCCTTATATAGTCGTGTAGTATTCAGTGATCTTTTTATTTTCTGCCACTGATTTAAATTCCATCTATTTGAAGGCATGTACGCATACCAGCACACAGTTATGCGCTCATTTAGCTTGCATAACACATCAAACCCATGCAAAGGCCAATGTGGCAGAGCTCTCCCGGCCTGGCCCGCATATCCCGTCCCTCTCACAGCCACAGAGCTTTGACCTTGGTTTCAAGTAGCTGTACTCTGTTAGAAAGCCAACACCTCTCCCGGGATGGGCTGACCTTGTTGTCTGACATACTGTAAGTCTGCGTGCCCCTCTGTGTCTCTCTCCCTTATTCACTCACACACTCAGCTCAACATCAGAGGCCTAAACAAGTCTTTCCGTGGTAACTTCACCATTGCCAATCCGGTACAGAATACTGTAAAGAAACGGGTCTCTTTGTGGTGTTGTTGGAGTACAAAGGCTACATAACTGTGAGGGTTTGGCAGGTTTGGGCCTCACCCTACGCAGGTGTTCCTTCATCAGAAAACCTCTCCTCAGTGACAACAAACTTTTCATGAGGGTGTGTGAAGCGGTACACTGTTGTCCCTCCCTTTATGCTCTTGCCTTTGATTCCCAGCAGCTGCCCGGCTGTTTATGGATGGCTCCAGGAAAGTACATTCATTACATTGATGGCCCATAACTGAAAAAAATCTGCACCTGAGCACGATTTCACTCAGTCGTTCGAGCTTATTTCTCATATTGGCCTTCTCCCTTTTAGCAAAATTAGAAGTGTATTATGTTTACATGTATTCTCAATGGGATTATAATCACAAACAACGAATCCTGCAGTTATTGTAACTGTTATGTAAACACTGCAAACAGGTTGTAATATTATGTAAAGTCATTATCCATGAAGAATATCTTTATTAAGTGAGCTGGGAGACTCAGCATTTTAATTTTCCCATGCTATCTTCCATATCTAAACCCGAAGCATCAACACGATAATTAATTTTGTTGGACGATACATTTTCCCGGAAATGATTGCGATAAACGATAATATTGTCAATTTTAGACCACTGGCATAATGATGATATATACTAATAATTCAAGTATATCCTTTCAAACAGAACTTTTTATTGAACATTCAACATTGCAAATGAAATGTGAAATAATATTATATATAAATTATATATAATAAATAAAACAAATACATTTAATTATAAAAAAATAATTAAATCACACACAACCAAAACAATAAATGGTAATAGACTCAGGCTGGACAACGGAGCTCTCTCTCTCTATATATAAATAAATACATAAATAAATATGAGCACACATTGTCTCACAAGCAAAGAAAACCTCCTTAAAACAAGTCCAGTGTACAGTCCACTTTCCATACAAAGACCCAGATGCCTTTACAGGCCATATCCAAATCTGTTTTTCAAAGATTTCGAACAAGGAACACCAACATGTTTGCATTGTCGGGCAAATGCATCTTTGATTGTAAACTGTCGGGAAGGTGGGGGCTCTCCATCTCCAGCTGCTGTGTTTGCTCCCAGCTGGGAAAACAGAGTTGCTAGCTTTTGTTGCTACCTTTTTAAAACATGCGATATACCAGCTCATTCAAATCCGTAGGTTCGCCTCTTTGATTTGGCTTAAATCCTAAATATTCCCACACCGGAGATGTGGAATTAAGTTTTGCAACCAATTCCATTTAACTTCAAATTCCCCTCGAGTAAAGTCACACATTGTCTCCTGCTTGTCTCTATATTATTAATTTGGCTGCTACGCTGTTGCACGCGGAGTGTCCTGACCTGGCTGTGTGTGAGCCCCGCCCCTCACAGCGCGTCGGGCCGGTAGAGTGGCCGGCAGGCACAGCGCGCCTGGCTAAAATGCTGGTCACATCCTTATGTAAACAAACACGCATGTAAACGGCAATTTATCGAGGTCAGAAAAGTTATCGAGATTATTTTTATTTATCATACGATGATTCAATTAATTGCTTATCGCGACAGGCCTACACGCACCTCCATAAAGGTGTTTATTGTACTATACTTTAATTCACTGAAAGGGGGAATATGTCATTGGAGATATATCAGAAATGCTGCTTCACACACTGTAAACAAACTGGCCTTTGTAACTGTAGCTTATCCGCCAAGGACAGATATCATCAGCTGACAGACAAAGTTTCACATCTTTGATAAACTTTGGTCCTTTGAAGGCGAGCTGTGCAAAATGCTACAGACAGTGAGCTGTTTATCCCCAAAAATGGTGTTGTCCTCTAACTGGGAGATATTTGTTTCCTCGCTTGTTCAGATATTTCAAGGTGAGACACAAGATATGTGTTCATGCTTGTTGTTAGAAAGAGGTTAGCTAGAAAGATTTGTGCTGTAGTTTTTAGTATGTGTTCCAAGTTACAGGCAGCTTTAGTCGGTCAGTGTTCCTCACGCTAAGGCATTTCACAAAATACTATAAAATATAAGTTTTTCCCTTTTCTCTTCTGATTCCTGTATATGAATATAGGCCAGTATGTGTAATGCCACAAAGAAACTGCCCTGTCCTGTAGTCTAACAACCTTCTTTGTGGATTTTTGAAAAACATAAACCAACTCGGCTAAACATTGGCTCATGTAAACATAGATTTAAAATATATGGTTATGTTATCCTCTTGAAATTGACAGCAAGTATTCCCATGGAGGTAATGGGTTATTGTGCTTACAGTTTGCTCAGTTTGAATATAGTAAAATGCTTTACCCATTCTGATATTTATTCAAATGTATTTGCCAGGTATTTTGCCTACAGCATTAGTGTCTTGTTGAAGGCCATCTGGAAATCCTTTCCCTCTTTATTTATACAAAAGAAAAAAAGTAAAAATACTCCAACCTGTCAGCGTTGTGTTTTTTGATGTGTGTCGTTCAGTTTGTGTGTATGCCTTGCATCAGGCTGCAGGCTGTGTAGAAGCTGGGCCGGAGCCAGCAGCCAGCCAGCCAGCAGGACAGACGAGGAAGCAGATGGATCTGTTTGGACTTAACCCTTCCCACGCCACTTCATCCTCCTGGCCCTCCTCTTCCAACCTGCACGTCTCTCTGCAGCGTAAAAAGCAGTAGCAGAGAGGGAGAGTTTGTTTTGGGGGGATGGGCGGTATATGTAATGCTACTAGTACCAAGCAGAGAAAGCAGAAAGAGGGACAGAAAACAGGCAGAGCACAAGAGAAACTTTGCCTTTGCAGACTTTTCCTCGCAGACCCCTTGTGTGCTGACATATGGCTCCTGTCTCCATGTTGGAACTTCTGGTCGGCTCTGTTCCTCTGCTGTGTCTCTTTTGCTCTTTCTCTGATACACTCTGCTTCTTGCTCCCTCAGCCAAACCCGCAGTTTGCTTGTTTGTCCCGGGAATGTTTTGCCTTCTTCTGAGATATAGAGTCACCACTGGCTGTCTGCTTTAGCCTCTCATCCTCCTAATTTGTTGCTCAAGCTCTCTTTGTTAGAGGTTAGAGGTGAAAACATGTATTTGCTGATGGTTCTATGGCAATTTAAACACACAGAGTATGCAGTATTATTAATGTGCTCGGAGGCGGAGTCAGTCATTGACCGGCATGCTCCAAAGATGGTTTGGAAGGGTTGGTACCATCAGATTTAGCATGGTCTCTTTCCCCTGAGTTACAAACATGCCTTTCAATACTTCCAAAACTGTTATTTGTTTTACATCTAATCTTTGAGGTTTTCATAATTTTGAGTAGCCTTTCTTACTACCAGACATCTGTATGCTTTGTTTGTAGTGGTTTGTTGAAACTAAATCTGCTCTATGGAGTATGGATCGTTGTCCATCCTTACTCAAATTTGGTTGTGTTCTTGTTGTTTTTACTTAGGGGTGTTCGGGCTACAATGTCACACAGCGTTTCCGCCAGGGGGGGGACGTCTTTGCGTCATTTGACCAATTCCAACAAAATAAATCGAGAGTTTTTAGCGCTTGAAATGACGAAAAGGACAAGGACATCCCTCTGAGGGGCAAAGGAGTCTGGTGGGATTCTTTTCGCCGCCAGCAAAGCGCGTTCCTGTGACGAAAAAAAACAAAACACCGCCGCATCTTCCAAGGACCATGCCAGGAGGGGTGTCCCTGTTGGCAGGGAGATGTAAAGAGATAGTATAAGGGTCGGCGCAATTCAAAATTGTGTGTGTGTGTGCATACGTAAAGAGATGGTATCTATAAGGGACGGTGCAATTCAAAATTCAAGTCACGTCACAAGCCCCTCCCCCGCTCTCGGGGTGGACGCTCTCTCAGCCCTGGTCTGGCGGAAACACTGATGTCACATGGAAATGAGATGTGTATGCGTGCCCTCAGCTTGAGGCATCTGCGAGACACAGAGTATGTGGGAGAATGCAGGGTCCCGGTTAATTACAAATCAATGGTTGCTGAGTAAAGTTTCTGGAAGACACCCCCCCT
The DNA here is from genome assembly GCF_000735185.1 of Notothenia coriiceps. Taxonomy (NCBI): domain Eukaryota; kingdom Metazoa; phylum Chordata; class Actinopteri; order Perciformes; family Nototheniidae; genus Notothenia; species Notothenia coriiceps. The sequence continues at coordinate 62,756 of NW_011357173.1, forward strand.
GCTCTCCCTGCTAACCAGCAGACTGTAAATAGAAAACCCTCAGGGAAGATCAATAGCCACTCTGCCTGTTGATAAGGAGGGGAACTGATTTTGTGAATGAATGTACAAGAGATGCACAGCATGGGTTATAGTGTAGAGCCCCTCCTATGGTATCTAAAAACGTCACCATCTTATTTCCCATATTATGTGCAGGTTAAACTTTTACCATTTTGTCTAGTTTTTTTTTTTTAAGTTGGCAGAATACTGACCGTTCTCCTTCCGTTTACTTGTAATTCTCCCTTTCCTTACCATGTTTACGCTACACACCCTCATGACCCTCTATTATCAACACCACTATACTCTGCCTCCTGTTGCTGCCGACCAACAGAGGTGGGAGCTAAATGCAGCAGGAGGGGGGGTGTCGGGACTGACATCTGTGGCTCTCTCCAGCCGTCTCTCTCTGGGCTCCACTGCTTTGGTCCTATTGTACTTAGAGATGTAGATAACCATAACAGAAGGAGAGCAGAAAACCTGCAGTCAAGAAGAGAAAAGGTCAAAGGGGAAGAGCGTTTAGGGGCAGCTTTTGTTTAAAAAAAAGTGTCTGGTCTTTAGTGTGGGTGTTTTATGGGGTTTCATGAATCTGACTTCTGATCTAAAAGACATAATGGTGTTGAAGCTTTGTTAGATGGCTAGTAACGTTTACCATCCTCTTGTTTCCAACTGTTATTACTCACCAACTTACAACACAGGAAGTGTGTTTCTGTTCTTAGTGATTATCGGTGCTGTTTTCTGCCAACACTCTTTGCTTTCAGGACATTGCTGGCCTTTTTTGTGACCTTTGGCCAACACTTAATTGCACTGCTTCGACAACCTCCCAATCCTCAAACCCTTTTCATCCATTTACTTGGACGAGTAAATAAGTAACTTCTATTAATTGCGCATTGAAGCAAAAGTCTTGTCTCGTATGATTTGAGTGAAGACTGTTGGTAGTCTTGATGTTTTTAAAAGTGAAAAGGAAGTCAGATTATCTGGTACCAAAACTGTGCTTTGGTATCAGAAAGTTTCAATTGAACACCCTGTTCCCATGTGAGAGAAAATTAAACATATTGATACAAAATAGTTGAATGAGGTGTTTCTATGGATTTGTGGGTTAGAGGCAAAATGGCTACGGGGACATAAAGACCACTACAGCTATAGCTGTGATTAACATATTTCACGTGAAGCCTTGGATAGAAAACTATTACACTGTGCATCCAGAAAATAAAATGTCTATGCAGTTGCAATTGTATAAATGCTTTGTAAAAAGTCTAATTAGTTTTGCATATTTGGTACAATGCATGTCTTAATTTCAACTGGCATTCTAAAGCTTTTAAGAAACGGCTTCTCATTGTATGTTATCTTTTAAGAATTTTTTGGTGTTGACTGCAATCACAGAAAACATTTTAAAAACAGATGACTTGTCACACTTCGACCATTGGGCAATTTGACAATAGTGTTTTCTCAGAAGCTGTGGTTTCTATTATACATAATGTCAGAGGCCAGTAGAGGACCTTTCAGTAGCCCTGTGAAGAATCAGGCTTGTGTGGTATTCTGGCAGGATTTTGAGATTACGTGTGTTTGTTTCGGTCCCACAGCGTCTGTGTTGTACAGTATTTGCCAACTCTGACACCAGCTCTCCTGTTTGACTCGGTCTCAGAGAAGGTAGAACTGCAAAGATTGCTTTTTTTAAACAAACCCTATGTGCCCTTGGTTGGTGTAACTGAGTGGTGTATGTTTTTTTTTGACCAGTTGTACTAGAGACCAAAGTCATGGCACAGTCATATTGGTCATGATTATACAGTTCAAACATTGAATCCCTCACTAGCAGTTTCTCATATTGCAATTTTTTGTATTCTTGCAAATGAAGACCTGTTTTCTCCCTGATCTTAAACACTGTAAAAGCACAGTGCATAGCTATGACGATTAGCTATCCTGAACTGAATTGTACGGGTGTATCATTGCACGTAATATATCTAGCTGTGAGCCTTGCAGAATAAAATGTGGACTATTTCATTTGAATTTGTTGGCTAAATGTTACCGTCTTATTTCTCCAGAACCTCCCACGCTTCATTATTCAACATTTGCTCCAGTTGTGGAGGGTTATATTTAGAAGTGTTGTTGGGGAAACCAACACACAATGTATACCAACGCTTTTCAGTGGCTCATTGCTCGGATTTGAATGTATTGCAGCTCAAGGTTTCTCAAGATGAATAAGTCTTAACCGCTCCTGCCCTGTGACTGCTTATGGCCCTTCCAGTGTCTAATTGTCGTCCACGGTCCATAAATATCCCCTTGCTGTTTATCTCTCTCTCTTCTTCACTCTCTTGGTGTGAATGCCACCTCTACCTACACAGGTTCATCAAAAGCAGTGATTTATTTGCCCTTTAAAACAGTAAACTATTATTATTCCTTTCCTTGAAATGACAACCGAAGTGCAGCTTCAGTATTTTGCATGTCAGATGTTTGACTTACTGATGTCTTTATCTGCAGTTGTGCACCTGATGCAATATATACTTTTTAAATGGTGTTTATGATTTTCTGCATTATTTCCTGCTTTGCTTAAACAAAGGAATGAATGCAAGTGAAATCTGTATGGTGTGATTGGGTTTGTCAGCATTCAGTGGTGGAGATCACAAAGAGCTTGAGGCAACAGAAAGTTGGTTCCTTCATTTAGTTTTACACGCCCCCCCCGCCATGTCTGTTACAACATCTGTCATCATTTTTTCAGAGCTTTCTTTTCCTTTCCACAGCACGGTAACCAACTTGCATTTGGGAAAGCAATGTGATGCATTTAAAACCTGTGTTAGATGGAAAGGCCAGGACTTGCAGGAGAATATTTCTAATATAGCAGGCTTAGTGTGGACCTGGCCTGAGCTTGTATGATTTTCCATTAGATTGCATTAGCCAGACTTCGCGGTAGTCTCCCTCTCTGTCTGCCGTTTTCATTTTCTGCATCTGTTTTATTGCTTTCATCCCTCTGCCCTTAGTTGTTGGTTAAATTGAGGATTTGGGTCGAGACTGATCTGTATGAATCAGTGGTTTTATGTCCAGCAGAAAGTCCTGATTTTCATTGATTAAAGTACTTGCCTCAATAGAAGAAATAAAAACTGTTTATCTTACAGTAAGCTCGAAATGTGTGGTTTACATGCATTGTTTTACCCTCATTACCAAAGATGTATTTGAACCCATTAGAGTCAGTCCTGATCAATCAATGTGTAAACTACAGACATACAAAAGATATTCAACTACTATGCGTTTAAATCAAATGTGTCACTGCCACAGATTGCAGTTTTTTTTTTTTCATGGCCAGAAGGGAGAGTGACTCACTCTCATCCGCCTTCACATTCAGAATGTGTGTGTGCTTGTGAGGAGCGAGTGGCTTGTTTGTGCGACAGTGATGTGTTCTGATAAGACATCAGAGGTGTGGTGACTGTCTATTTTCTGTCCTGCATCTTTATCTGTTGCTCCTGGACAGACCACAAAGCCGAGACTCACCCACGGTACACGCTGGGTTGTGTTGTATCTTATCCTTTGTCAGCCAGCAATAACCTACTGCAACACAACTGGGCAAGCATCCAATCTCTTAGCAGTGAGAATGTGAATGCTAAATCCCAATATCACCATCATGTGATGTGAGTTTTGGTCCAGATCGATAAGTCTTATTTTGGCCCAATCTTTGGTCTTCTTGAGTATTGTATCACAATAACACCAAACCTAAAAACGGTATCATAAATGATATGTAATTGCTATATTATTTCCCATATACAGCCCTTTTTAAACTATGGACACATACATTTCAAGGTCCATATTTTGCACTCGTAATCCAGTTTGTGCGCGTTATTGTTTGAGTTGCTCTTGAGAATGTGTATCAGATGTGTTGATTCAGATTTGAAGCTGCCCTCTGTGGCATTGAGTCTTTTCTGTCGCAATTTGTTGTTCAATTAAAAATACATTGAAGTATCATTGAAGGACCTCACTTAAAGCTCACAAACGAAACTGATTTGTCATCTGCTCTTTCTCTGTACCTTCCTTTTGTTTCGATTTAAGATCTCTTCAAATATGAAATGATTTGGTTTCTGGGGTTTGAGCTGTTCTTTCCGACTCTTGCAAACAATTTCACTTTGGCAATTCATTTGAATAGATCAGTTATTTGGCTAGCAGCAAGGTAGCAATGTTTACCAGGTCTAACAGAGCTTCAGCCTTTTCCATCATGTAGTTTGAAGGTATCCAGTGCTGACTAAGCGGTTTGTGGCCATTAGGCTGTCTAGACGAAGCTTGTAACATCCACCTCTCTGTCCTGAGCCTCTGCCATATGGTGCTGTGAGATGAATACCCTGTGCTTACTAGAACTACCCCCCACCAGTGGATAGCTCACCTATAGTAGGGCTGCTCGATTATGGCAAAAATCATAATCTCGATTATTTGGGTCAATAATTGATATCACGATTATTAAAAACGATTATCCATTTGCTTTGAAAACATCAATTTATTGGAGAGAAAAAAATGTGAACAGTATGTTTTTAACAGTTGATTACTCTGAACTTCTAGTATAATTTAACTGAAAAACCAATAATAAAAAAAAATTAATTTGAAAAAAAAAAAAAAGTAATAATAAAAAAAATAATCGTTTTATTTCGATTACGTTGTTTTCGTAATCGTTGCAAGCCATAATTATAATTGAAATTAAAATACGATTAATTGTTCAGCCCTAACCTATAGTGTACCCTCTGTACTTGTATAATGACAATAAATGCTTCCATTATATTCTTCTCTCAATACTTACAGTCTTTTATCCAATCTCACTCAGAGCAATTAGTAAACCAAATTAAACTGTTCTGTAGAAGCAGCCACAATTCTCTGCTGTAAGCTCTTGTGACAAAAACAAAGAAGTGGTGATGCAATGACGTGATACATTTGTAGACATTTCAAGCTGAAAAGGAATGTTGTATAATGGCCGTCTACATGGTTTCTAATGTGCTGAAATTATTATTTGATTAAAAGATCAATCCACGATGATATAAAAGTATTTTAACAAGCAAGATTCACTTCCTCCATGGCAGTTTTGTCAGCGTTTCTCAGTTTTATATCCATGAATATCTTAAGACTTTCGGCTATTGCCTTTCCGACTGTTCTCAGACAAACTAGCCATTTGAAGATGTTACCTTCAATTAAAATGGCACTAACTTCTTTCCTGTTGCCACCATTTTATTACTGGTCGATTCAGAGAAAACATAATAAACATATCAAAATATAAACTCAATCAATCATCGATCAATCACAGTCACAACCTTAGAACGAGTATCTCATTGGTACTGGCGAATTCCAAAGAAGAAAAGTAGAAAATGTGCATCACTTTTCTTTTTTTTCTGAACCTGAAATAAGCATGAATTGGGTATAATTTTCTCTGTTGCATATACAGTTTTTCACTGTCTTAATATAATTCAGGCCTTCCTTATTATGGGAGCGAGTTCAGCGTGTGACAATGTGCGTGTTGTGAAATGTCAAAGTAAAAAGGAGAAGGCGTGTATTACAGTTTATCATTCATCTCAGATTTCCAATATTTATTATGAGGCATACAGTTCAAGTTCTAATTCCATACATTGATATGGAAATTGCCTTTTTGAAGTATTGGTTGCATGCTTTTGTAGATGTGTTTGTGGATGCTGCTAAAACTGTCCCTGATTCGGTTGAATGCCAGAATTAAAGCAGTTAATAATCCTCCGTATGCCTGGCACAAACACTAAACATTATTTTTTTCTCTCATATAAATAAACATTTGAAGTGAGAAACATGGAAATTGATAGATCTGTAATTCATCCAAGTTTAATAAAGATAGGATTTATTTTGAAGTAATAATTTGGCACCCTGAATAAGACAAACTCTTGTCACCCTCCACAGACTTTCATAGTCCCTTATTTAGCCTAGAGCAAAGTAGAATAATCATTTTGTCATCAGCAATATTTGCCAAAGCTGCTAGTCAGTTTCTTAAATGCTGTAGTGTTTGTGTTGTGTTCCCTCCCACACACGGGTCATTGAGTTCAGCCGGGATGTTCGTATCAGACGTTTTCAACAGCTCCTGTTTCATCATCATTGAGCTTCATATTTTCTCATGCAGAAATGTTAATGGTGACCTCGTGCTCATTTCACCTGTGCCCCAGTTGGCATTACATTCTACAACTTTCCAGTGCTTTGCCTCACATAGCCGACTGGGCTGAGCTGCAGAGAGATGAGGCCCTAGCTAGCAGTGGGAAAAAAGCAGAGCACCTGTCACAGAGGCCTGGGGGGGGGGACAGCGACATAACAGCGACATAACAGCGACATAACAGCGACATAACAGCGACGCTCTCTATGTTTCTCTCTCTGTGTTATTATACCTTTACTTGGTCAGTAGGGCTGAACAACATACACATTTGTATCATTATTTTTGCATGGGTTTTCTTTTTACTAGGGCTGAACGATATTGAAAAAAACTGACATTGCGATATTTTTTCCCCCTGCGATATATATTGCGTTTTTTTAACTATATTTAACCGGATGAAGGATTTTAGTCACGGACGTCTGGATCTTAACTGGTTGACTCATCATACCTTAAGTCATGATCTAACATGTCATGATAATGCATGTTGCTTACCCTCAAATAAGGGGGTTCATCTGTGAATGAAGAAGAGAAGAACCTTTTTGTATCCAAAATAGTTCCAGATGGCAGATGTTGCTTTTCTTTTTGGAAGTAAAAGTC
>NW_011357173.1:69554-73632 GCF_000735185.1 Notothenia coriiceps
GCAGATTCGTCGATTTATACTGCCACAGAGCAGACTCGTCAAGTTCTAATTACTGATTTGAGAGGTTGTAATAACCAAGTTGCAGTTGTAATATGGAACGGCGTCGGCCACAGGCAGTCAGACAAAGATATCACTCTGATTGGCTGTTCAGCTAGCGAATCAGTGCATGAGAAACGAAACGGTTGCTTGAGAATGTCTTCCACAAGCAACACTCCAATGGCTGATAGCTCCAGTACCGCACGAAACATGTTGTCGATGGACGAGAGTGAAAATGGAACACACACGCCATTTGTTGTTTGTTTATATCACGTAGTCTGTTCTTCTTCTCTGTCTTCCGGTTTTTGCCTCTTTTGAATGACGAATACACACTACCGCCGCCTGCTGGTAAGGAGAGTTATTGCCACTCATGCATGCGCAGTTCGTACGTGCTCGGCTGAAGTCTTTGCGGTGTGTTCCAGTGCGACACATGGCCAAGACGCAGGAGAACACGCCGACACAACAATCGGCGTCAGCGTCGGCGAGTTCCCTGGTGACTGCTTGGTTTGTCAGGGCCTTAATGGTTTACTTGTGTTTAAAGATGAATAAATACTGTTTGGATGCTCATTCTGATTGTATATCGTTTTGTATGTTGTATAACAATTTATATTTAATATAAGACAGGATACATGTAAGATTTTTCACAAAATGCAGGTGACATGTGGTCAGAGTCAGGTGTAAACTTAAGTCAGCAGACAGGAAGTCAAGGAACAAAACATTGCAGTGAAGCGTTCCCTTGTTGCTGGGAAACATAAGGTGGATAGCAACTGCTTTGTGTTCAGCCCACTTTCATAGTTTAAGATGGGGAGGGAAGTGTTTGTGTGTTTGTGTGTGTGTGTGCCCGTAAGAGTGGGTGGTACGGGGAGCTGGGGCTGGCGTGTCCTAATGGAGCTGGATCTGTACGTGATCAGGAATGAGATGAGGCAGATCTGCTCCTCACCTGTCCTGTAGACAGGAGTAATACACACATGCACACGCACACACGGTATCAAGGCAAGCCTGCCCTGAGTGCTGGCGAGATAATCTGATGAATCTCCCGAGCAGCATGTGTGCCCACCTGTTAGTACAGCCCCTAGTTCCCACTTCAATCACTACCACATTACTGGGGGGGGGGGTGGTGGGAAGGAGTGCAAGTGTTGCTCTAGGAATGTAGAGCCAGTTAACTGTTGAAAGTGTTGGCAGTTTAGGGTGGGGTGGGTAAATAGGGGGAGAAGGATGTGTGTATTGCTGATTAAACCTCATACATTTGGAGACTTGTATATGTGTCCTACATTTGTTGCTTTTGCCATAAGCTTTCGTCCAGGTCAATGTTAGGAACTCTTGTCCTCCTTGTTCGTTATACAACCCGACGCCTCATCCCTAAGACCCGATAGGACGATAGCTAGACCACCTGGACCTCTAAATTAGGCTGCACAGGCAACGCAACTACTTCCCTGGAACACTACTTAACCAGCAGCTGTTTGTACAATAGAATTTCCCAATTATTCTGTTTTTTCCAGTATTGCATAATATGTCTGGCTCGAAGCAAATAGTAGTCATGTTGTCCAATATGGCTATCAAAGGCTGCCAGTAGCATGCGAGTCAAGGCACCTTACCTTAACACTGCCAGAAGCAGGTGAACCGTAAAGAGTTGTCGCCTAGTAATTTAAAATATCCATGCTACAGCCAGCTCTTGTGAATAAAATATCATGAACTAGTCTAGATTTTACTCCTGGCTGAACAGATGCTTCCCCTGCATGTGTTTTCTGGCCAGGAGAACCCTTGTGTGCCTTTACTGGTGTTCACAACCCCGCAGATAAAGGGCATAAAGGTGGACAATGCACATCAATTGGAATAAAACAATTTGTTTTTGCGAGAAAACCAACCAACACCGAAACAATTTGGGATTACACGCTGTTCTAAATCAGTCCTGTCTGTGATGTGAAAATGCTATGTAACACCAGCTTATAGCTTAGCAGCTAGTCAGGCCAGGTGTACAGGGTTGATAGTGACCCTGATGACTCGTCTCCACGTCCAGGCTACTGCAAACGGTCTATAGAAAGCATTCAAACTTGAAGAAAAGGGCCATCAATTGCTACATTCCTGCTTACTCTTCCAAAACACCATAAACCCTCCTCTACTGCATCACACTGAAGTGAAACCTACGACAGTGTAGCCTCCCTGGAGCTTTACAGCGCAGCCCTTAACAGCAGCAAGGGGGATGGGCAGATTGAAGAGTGGGCAGTGATGTGGATAACAAAAAAAAGCATTGGGTAGAAAAAACAAGAGGCGCTCGCTATAATTGAGGTTGTGAATGTGGAAGAACAAATGAGATGAAGCGGTGTTTCCTTTTTCTTTCTGCGTGGCTGCTGAAGCTGTTAGCTGGGTGTCTCTGGGCAGAAGTAACCTGCACACACTCTTTGGTCTCCTGCACTTCCCCTCTACTGCTTTCACACTCTGCAGAAACGTGAGCCTGAATAAATTGTCACACGCTCACAGATTATCTTCCCAGGATGTTATTTTGTGCAGGGAGGATGTTTGAAATGCCAGTCACAGACACACTGCACCCTCCCCCATCCTCACTCTCCCACACACACAGTCTTGTATAGTGTACCGTCGAGCAGCAGTGGAAGAGTGCCGTCTAGTATTGCACAGCTCTGCAGGGCCTGTTTTTTGTGTGCTTTTTGAAGTGTGTGAGCATTGCCAGCACACATTGTGACAGTGTGGCGTAACGAGACAACATGTGAGCTGTTCTCACAGGGAGACTTTATGGACAGGCTGATTTACAGCACAGCTATTCACATCATCCTGCTTGTTCCTCTGAACCCCCCCTTCTGTCTTTCTCAATGAGCGTCTTCCTCTTTATCTCCTTTCTAGTCCTTTCTCTTCAGCTCTGCTCCTTACCACTCATTCCCTTTTTATGGAGCATCCAAGCCCTCCACCTCCCCAGCTAGCAGGGAGAAATGAGCCATCTGAGGCAGGGAAGGAGGGAGACTGAGCTCGGCCAAGGCATTGACGGAGTAGTGAGACCCAGCAGGGGTGTGAGCAGCTAAATATAGATTCTCTTTGGAGCGCTGATGATGTCACAGTCCAGGGACGAGAGGAAGGGAAAAGAAAAACTGTGAGCCTCAGAGGCAGCAGTCACTTCTACTGGTCGATATTTAGTCATGGCCTTGTGCTCTCATTCTTTCACCTAAAGCCATACTCAAAAGCTGTGTTAGAGATCAAACTGAAACACCAGAAGAGGAAGTGGTCTTTCTTTCGATTGTTATTATGGCATTATGCATGGATGACCAAGGATTGAAAACATTTCTTTTTATATACTTTTTGAAGTTTACGAATGGCATTTAAGATTGAGTAGGTGCATGAATAAATTGTCGTATGACTGCAATAGTTGGGACTGAAATGGTGATACCAATACATTTCCAAAGTGTAACATAATTACCTTGTGTTATCCTCGATGTCTCGAGAAAGATAATTCACTAGGGATGTAACGATATATCGAATATCGCGGTAAATAAATGTCTCGATACCGTCGTGAGACTGACAAAATCTACCGCGGTTAAAAATAATAATAATTAAATAATCTTTTATTTTATTTTTTTAATAAATTTATTTTTTAAACCTTTATTTAGCCAGATGGTCCCATTGAGATCATTGATCTCTTTTTTCAATAAAGACCTGTCCAACATGGCAGCAAGTAGGTTACAACATGAACATAAAACAACAGATAACACAAAAGGACATCATATTTACAGGGCTACATGTACATACCTAGAGACATTGACAAGTACCAACAGTATATTTATATCTCGCCTTGTCAATAAGCCTCACCTTCTTGGCAAAAACTGTATTGTTTTGGAAGTGGTGGAGAGACCATGCACAGTTTTAACCACTGCTGTCACCCATGGCCAAAGCATATCTCTCTGTCCCAGCAACATCAGTACCAAGCAAGAGTTTTTTCCACTGCAGGGGATATTGTAAACGCCCAAACATCCCAGCTTCTACCTGGAAATGTGGACATGCTCATATTCCTAAAAGATAACCTTGATGATGCTGAGTG
>NW_011357174.1:0-339 GCF_000735185.1 Notothenia coriiceps
CAGGTTCAAAACCCGAGGGCACCGAGCCTTCGCAGCAGCTGGCCCTAGGCTCTGGAACACTCTGCCCCTCCATGTGAGGTCGGCCCAGACCTAGGGGGTTTTAAATCGACACTAAAGACTCACTTCTTCTCCCTGGCCTTCTAGTCAGAGCACGACACCTGACTATTCCCTGTTTTTGCTTTTTATATTTCTGTTGTAAATTATTGTCTTTTATTGTGATTGTAGTAATGTGTTTTTATTACAGCACTTTGGCTCAACCAAAAATCGCTTTTAAATGTGCTATATAAATAAAACTTGATTTGATTTGATATTTATGATTTTCCTAGTACCTAAAAGTTG
>NW_011357174.1:579-5742 GCF_000735185.1 Notothenia coriiceps
CCCCGCCTGAAATGGTCTCCATTGGCCTCCTTTGTTTACTTCCATAACATAGTGACATCACTACATAACACTTGCTATTCTATTGGCTAGTGCTCCGTCACATTGTACGTGATAGGCTAAGGGGCGGGGACATTTCTCGACACATTTCTGGTTTCAGACAGAGGGTGAAAAGAGGTGCTGCAGCACAGGCAGTATGAGAAAAATAAAGAGGTTTTTGAACATTAAAGCATGGAGACATGTCCCAGGAGAGACACTACATACTGATATACACCTGAACATCAGCAGGAGAGGACTCTTTAAAGTAGAGACACCACATACTGATATACACCTGAACATCAGCAGGAGAGGACTCTTTAAAGTAGAGACACTACATACTGATATACACCTGAACATCAGCAGGAGAGGACTCTTTAAAAGTAGAGACACTACATACTAATATACACCTGAACATGAGAAGTATAGGGCCTCTTTAAGTTTACATCTGTAATAAGAAGATATTGTGACTATTAGAGCTGTCCCCAAATAGTTGGCTAAACTTTAGTCGGCCCAAACAATACCTAGCTGTTTTAACCGCTGATGGACGGACCGCTGCGTCCATGCGGTGCGTTGTGACTCTCACACATTTTTCCGCGTATAAGATTTTATTAATATTTCATAGGTTCATTATTACAGCTTTTTTTATATTATATATGTAGAACAACGTAACATATTATATTATAATAACTTTCTTCTCAGCTCTTGAAACTGAAACCATTTTGTGAGAAAACTTTTATAAATAATATTCATAATCATAATTTATCATAAACTATCATAAAATATTTTTGCCTGAATTGACAACTATTGGTCGACTAATAAATCTTTAGTCGAGGGCAGCACTAGCGACTTTACAGTGCAACACTACAGTATCTTCACTTTCTACTACTATGCTCCGTAAAAGAAAATGTCCCAACAATTTGGTTTATTACATGTATAAATATATGTATTATGTATATGTACTACAGCAACCCTCATCAACAATGCAGGTCTTCCCTAATAATCCTTTGTAGATACTGATACTACATTATTACTATTATTACAGTGCTGAATCATTTGTTTACTTGAGACTCTGAGGAAAGAATGTTCATACTGCTGCGTTCAGGTGCTGTGGGAAAAAACTGATTCGTAAAGGCAAATTCTGTCAAGCTTGTTTTTCAGATTTTAAATATTCAGCATTAGAAAAAAAACGTTTAAATACTCGAAAGTGCAATTCATGTTGCGCATCAGTGTATTTGAATAACATATAATATGTTTTTATTCAATTATCTAATATGCTATATAATGTATATTATATATTTAATAAACTATTTGAAGAACTTTTTTATCTCAACTTTGTAAACCTTGAATTTTTAGAAACATATCGACAGACCTGTGTTCTTCTATTCATTTTAGCCCATAGCAACGATTGTCGTATCGTGGAAAATTATACGGTGTCAATTGTATTTTCATATTAAATAAAGTATGTAAGTATTAAGTTATAGGATCTCCATGAGCGTGTACGGAGAGATGGAGGAGGAAGACGTGAAAAACATCTCCCCCGCCAGAATGGAACAGTCCACTAGCTGTTAGCTTAGCATAAACACTGCAAACGGAGTGTGTCTCTGTCCAAAGGTAACAAAATACACCTACCAACACCTCTAATGCTCACTAAATAAAACAATATATCTAATTTGTTAAATATAAACAAACAAATGAAAAATTGGCTTTAGAGGGGGGCGTGTCCTGGACGGTTTCTTGGCACCAGGCAACCTCATGGTGACAACAAGACTTGGGGGAAATGACTGGTCTTCTGAGAAAGCAAATTTGGATATTTCCCACAATCCATTGGACTATTCTTTTAAGTCTTCCTGTCTGAAATTAATTAATTTCCCCTTCATCTGTTTGAACAAGACATTTTCGCTAAAGACCCAATGTTTGCAAAAAACGCACCTTGCTGTTGGATATTTTTAAATACACTTTTGAAAGGTTTTGGAAGTCTTTATTGAGGTCTTTATTTTGTTACGAGGGCAGCTCCATTTTCACATAGCTCGTCAAATCTAAAAACTAAAGTCATTATGGCAAGTTTGCAAACAAACATTGCATTCCTACTTTGTAGAACAGAATGTAACAAATAAAGAGAAAGATATACATTTACCAAATTGTTTCTTAGCATTAGAAGAATAAAAATACTTATTATAAGAATAACACATTTGTAAATCTTTTAAATGCAGCAACAAAATGAAAAAGGAAGAAACATTCCAGTTGTATACTAACAGAGAATTGGGTAAACAGATTGGCCCGTTTTTACAAACACAAGATGCAGATATCTGAGTCAGTATCAGCCTAATGCGGACACACACAGTTCAGGGTAAATATGGGTTGAAGGTGTGTCCTCATCATGGACAATATTAGATCCTGTTGAAAGTGTCGAACTGTGTTAGTAAAGGGAAGGTCGCCACACAGACACTGGAGCTCTGATCATAACTGAATCACAAACTGCATCTGTGTTAGTGTGTTTGTCACTTCAATGGGTGGTTCTCTGTCAGACATTTTGTCACATTTATGATCTACTTCATCTGTGTGTTTTAGTTAACAAACTGAGCAGATAATGTTCAGTACATGAAGAATATGTTGAACTTAATGCATCCAAGATGACATACAACTGGAGTAGACAATAAACAGACATTTCCCAGGTTTCACTTTCAGTCTGGCTCTGCTCCCTGGGTCCTGATAACCTTTTACTGAAGTTAAAGTCTGCCATGTGAATCCTCTGTACAAGTACCAGGTGTTTGACCTGTGTCAATAGCAATGGCACTGTTTCTCCACCCAGCAATTTGCAGTTGCACAACATTTGCGCAACATTTTCACTCAGTCAACTTCCAAATAACATATGCAACTTTATTAGATTGTAGAGTCATGTTTTACTCTTTTACTCGTTTCTGTTCAGACTCCATGCTACTGCCTAGCTGTGCTACTGCAGATCACCTGCGACGGGGGTGTAAATACAAGTTGTTTAAAAAGCCTCGCATGCCCTGAGGCTTGTGAACATGTTACAACACCATGCTTTCAATTCTAAAAGAAAAGGGATGGCGCAGTCACCAAGGACTAACTAAAACTGCTTCAATCCTGTTCATTTTCACTCTGAAAACCTGCAGATTTCAAATGTCATTGTATATGTTTTGTATATGTCCAGGTATATCTAAAAAATACCAGTTCTTGGCTTTTAAATCTTTCAACAGTGATCATTGTCTGTGTCAGCATAGCAGCACATTCCTGGCTCAGCCTGCCATGAAGAGGCTCACATGCTCTGCTGTGAAAGCTCTTCCACCTCCAATATGAAAGGCAGCTTGGTGTTTCTGAGTGTTCCAAAATGACAAAGAAGCAAAACACATATTTTAAGTTATCAAACCACTAATTATAAATGGATTTATAGATAATAATAATAATAATAATAATAATAATAATATATAGCTTAGCTGATGGAATAGGATATCAAGATTTATTTTGTGTAGATTGGCACATGCTGAAGTCTGTTCACTTGTTAAAGCCAAAAATCTGGCTTTGGCAGTGGTGGGAAAAGTATCCATATACTTTACTTGAGTAAAAGTAACCTACTAATACCACACTGTAGAAATTCTCAATTTCAAGTAAAAGTACTGCATAGAGAATGGTACTTAAGTTAAAATATTTAATTACGATTAGGAAAATGTACTCGCAACGTTTTTGTGGTAAGTATTTTGTGTCAAAATCTGAATTTATAAAGTAACTAGTAAATTAATCTGTAAAATAAATAATACAATACAATAACTACAAAATTGGCTTCCAAAATGCAGTAGAGAAGAATTATAAAGTAGTATAAAATGAAAACAGTCGGGTCAAGTACAAGTACCTCAAACGTGTACTTAAGTACAGTACTTGAGTAAATGTACTTAGTTACTTTCGACCACTGGGATGTGGACTGTCACAGTAGCACATACTACAATCTTTTTTTAGCTGAACGGGATTCAAAAATAACTTTAAATTCCAATATCCGCCTTGTGCCAAATCTGTCCATAGAAAAACATTGATTTCATGTTTTTATGTTTGAAGTACTGCACTTGTATTGCTACAAAACCAAGCAATTATTCAATTCGTCCTGTTTGTATTTCACAACGCTGAACTTTATTCCACTTTAGTGCTCCATATTAGGCTTTCAACTACAAAAACATGCAGTGGGGCCGTCAGTTCAGCAGCAGAGCAAACTTGGTCAGTTAACATGGAGCGGTTCAACCTGACACGAGAACCAGCTCGAGACCCTGCGCTCGAGACATGTCAGCATCGTTCCGACAGGTAGCCTACATTGGCCCGCGCGAGTCAGTAAACATTAAACAACACGTTTAAAAGTGACGCAATACTTT
The DNA here is from genome assembly GCF_000735185.1 of Notothenia coriiceps. Classification (NCBI taxonomy): domain Eukaryota; kingdom Metazoa; phylum Chordata; class Actinopteri; order Perciformes; family Nototheniidae; genus Notothenia; species Notothenia coriiceps. Next base: position 4,992 of record NW_011357174.1, read on the forward strand.
TTGTTAAACTTATTTAGTGTTTTAAATGTGGATATCACATACTGGCTTCACCCTAACGTTACGCAGGTAAACTGAGTGATAGTGGCTGTGTCATACTCACTCCATCTGCTCTGGAGGTTCTTCGGCCCCTGACCTTTCCTTCTCCTGGTTACCGTTTCACTCATGGCTACTTCACCCCACAGACAGCCCGTCCACCTCTCAGCTGGCTCTCTCTGGACACTCTCTACCACAGCAGCGGCACTTTATCGCGTCCATTACCGCACACAAACCGCATCCTGGTCGCTCCCCGCCGGCTGTGACTGCTCTGTCTGCTGGGACAAGGCGAGCGGTGCTTTCTGTGGTGCGTTCAAGTCAGCTCCGAAAAACCGCTCATTGTATTTCCTAAACGGTTGGATATTATATCCAGAGGTGGATGAAGTACACAGTTCCTTTACTCAAGTAAAAGTATTAATTCCACATTGTAAATATAATCAGTTATAATCAATAGTCTTTCATTTAAAATATTATTAAAGTGAAACTATTAAGGGGAACAAATATTAAAAGTATTGAAAGCAAAAGTACTCATTTAAAAACTCATGCGTGACTGAAATAAAAGTACCTTACATTACAGGTCCCTTTTTAGACGCTTTTATCCAAAGAGGCTTACATACATTCAGTACTGTGGTTAATCCCAACGGGAGCAAAGTGGGGCGAAGTGTCTTGCCCAGGGACACAACGACATGCTGAGTACAGCAGGGATTGAACCAGTGCT
>NW_011357175.1:0-9367 GCF_000735185.1 Notothenia coriiceps
ACCTGAACATCAGCAGGAGAGGACTCTTTAAAGTAGAGACACTACATACTGATATACACCTGAACATCAGCAGGAGAGGACTCTTTAAAGTAGAGACACTACATACTGATATACACCTGAACATCAGCAGGAGAGGACTCTTTAAAGTAGAGACACTACTTACTGATATACACCTGAACATCAGCAGGAGAGAACTCTTTAAAGTAGAGACACTACATACTGATATACACCTGAACATCAGCAGGAGAGGACTCTTTAAAGTAGAGACACTACATACTGATATACACCTGAACATCAGCAGGAGAGGACTCTTTAAAGTAGAGACACTACATACTGATATACACCTGAACATCAGCAGGAGAGGACTCTTTAAAGTAGAGACACTACATACTGATATACACCTGATAATGAGCAGAATGTGTGTTTTAACCGATATTTTAATGACTGGAAAATTATGTATTTTTCACTGTTTCCCGATGAAATTAAACTCAAATCCATTGGTATATGGACATGAATAGCTGCTTAACACATAAAGTCACACAATCAGGAATATCTTGCTTTTAAAATCACAGCTTCAGCCAGTGAGAAACTGAGGTTTTTAGTTTATTTAAAGGCTGCAAAAATAAAAATTCACTTTAAATGTCACTTTTTGATAATTTTGTCAATTAAAAGTAAAAAACTATAGCGTAAAATGTAATACAGAATGTTTCCAAAGTCCAATCTGACATCTTGACAGTAGTTGTTTTATCTAAAACTGGTTTTATTATTAAAATAAAGAAGCTAACCCTTGCACACGCAAAGCTGGAACTGTTTGGCGTCTCTGCCAGATAACTTCAATGAAAAAGCAATTATCTGAACTAATGCTGATTAATTTCTGTTGTTCGACTAATAAATAAATCAACAGACTCCTTCAGCTCTAACTGATTGTATTAAAGCTGCAGCCAATCATCATTTCCATTACCAACTACTAATCACATCATTAATCATTTTGTTAATACACCTTTGTTTTCGTCCGAAACACAAAAATATGAACACAAACAAAACCATGACATCCTGATAGTTTGAAAACCGGTAGGTTATCAATTACTAAAATGATTTCTGAAGGATTGATGAACTAATGGTTTCAGTTGTATTTGATTACATGGCGTATTAATGACCCTGGCTCTTCAGCAGGATAGGGTTTCTCCCTCACATACTTGTGTCTGCAGCTGAAACACAGCCAGTGTCCTTCATTAAGTCCTTGATTGATCTGCTGCTGATACGCAGGGCTTCCTGTCTCTCCTCACCATCAGTTAAAATCAGACCTTCCCCGCCAGCAGGGTTCTTCCCAGTGTGCACATCCATCACCTTTCCATTATAGTCTCCACTGCAACCGGCTCATAAACCAAAACTGTGCTCCACCACAGAGACAGCAGCAAGAAGGAGGGAGGATTAGGACTAGATCACTTCAGCGTCCGCTTCCACAAGGGTTTAATCAGTTCAAGGCGAATGTTGTCCTCATTTGTGTTCAGTTTAAAGGGGACCTATTATACAAAATCCACTTTTTCATGTCCTTTATACATCAACATGTGTCCCCTCTGTGTAAAGAGACTCTGAAAGTTCCAGGAAAAAAGATTCTCTCTCTTTTTGTCCTGATCCATTTATATAAAAAACCTGTCTGAGAATGAGCTGATCAGATTTTGGCCACTTTATGATGTCATAACGATGTTTTGGCTTGTGTAACCATTAGCCAATCAGCAACCAAGGAAACCCCCCCCACCTTATCACCTGAATCTCCTCCTAGAGCACCATTGAGTTCTTTGTAACCAAATCTCTCTCAGAGGGGCGTGGGGAGGGGCTCCTTATTTTCATCTAAAGTAACAGACAGAGAATCAGTACTTTGGAAACAGGGCTGAAACAGAGGGGATTATGGGTAATGCTGCAATGATCTGTTTCAGCCAATCAGAGACAGGTTCTGTATAAATCTGAGACCTAATATATTGATGAAAACCAGTATAATAGGAGACCTTTCACGCATGCACACTTTGAAGATCCTGTACACTCGGAAATGTGATTATTTTAAACATTGATGTCCCCTACATCGTCTGACCTTGACTATAAAAAATGAATGGGTTCATAGTTTCAAATACTAAAGAAGTGTTTTCACATTCCTCTTCTAAATGTGTGCACTTCTCAAAAGTCTGAGATTCAACTGTACTCTGTGCAAGATAGACCCCTGCATTAGATGATGTACGTCACACATTTCAAACAGCCAATCAGTGTCTAATAGCCAATCAAGCTTCTTTATATTTTTTGAAAAGCGCTATATAAGTGTCATGTATTATTAATATGCAAATCCCCAATATATAGCAACAGGGAAACAACACTGGAAAAACACACTTGAAATGTCCATTTAGTTAAAAAGTTTTGACAGCAAACGGGACAGTGGGAAGTCTTTGAATTTAGTTGAATTCAAACCGGAACATCCAACCAAAAGATCCCACTAACAATTTGTCAGCCACTAGCCTAATGAAGCCCACAAGCTACTAACCATGCTGCGCAACATTCTTCATCTGAGTCAAACACGTGGGGCTGATTCTCAACCCATACAAATAAACAATATGACTGAATTTTTATTTTAAAATTACTGTAACAATTGCCTGTGTCCTATGTGAAAACAATGTGGCTATTTGTTGGTCCTTGGGGGGAAATAAAGGCGTCCTTCAAGCTCTAAGAAGTTGTGGACCGGGTACAACATCATTCTCCTACAGTACGTGCATAAAAGTGACACAAAATATAGATTCTTACATTAGTGTGCCCAAACACACACTCTCCAATCAATCACAGCCGGACTGTCACACCTCGTTCAGGTCTATGATTTATGCATGATTGTGTAATCACTCTGCAGGATAGGTTGCGTGTCAGACTCTATTCATCTCCATGACACAGATGACAGATGCTCTTTTGACTAACAAATATTAGAGAGGGTAGGTAACCACAAAGCTCATCCTGCAGGCTAATGAGTGTCATTGTGAAAGAAAAACAAACATGGAAGAATAATGACAGCAAACAGACGGCTGAAGTCCTGCTGCAATGTTGTTTACAATACAAACTACAGAGAGTAAACTAATGTCACTCATGAAGTAAATGATCGGGTTAGAAAAGGGATTAAAATTACAGAAAGATTATTTCCTTTTATCCCTTTGCTAAAATGAGAACAACTGCAAACATAAAATAATTAGAAAAGTGAGAAAAAAGTGAAATATAACTTTTTTTTATTGAACTGACTTGGAGGTAAAGGGACTTTTTTATCAAACCTATATAAACCTTATTTTATTCTATTTTTGAAATAGTTTATCAATACATACAGTAGCCGATATTTGCAAATGCATTACAACGGCAAAAAACACCTAAGGAGAAACGCGTTACAGTTTAAAAAACAATGCAAATATAAAAACACAAATGTGCCAGAAAACATGAAAATGAAGAAACATCTTCAAACATATAGTATAAATAAAAAAAGGCAAACGTGCCTTAAAGTATGCCTTACATATATATATTAATATTAGTGTGATTTATAGATGTTATTAGTGACTTTTGTGGCTTCCTGATCTGCAAACCTACTTAAAGCACTATTTTGAATTTGATTTGCACGAAGCACACGGCGGGCTATAGCATGAAAACCACATTATTTGTTCTTTGGAAACACATATGTACACACACACACACACCCATGTACCCACCCACACATGTACCCACCCACACACAGTTGTTTTTGTTGTTTTGTTTGTGTGTGTGTGTGTGTGTGTGTGTGTGTGTGTGTGTACTCACACTCGCTGTATTTCTGCAGCTGGGTGAACTCGGCCGGGCTCAGACACACCCAGCTGTCCCCCATCCTGCCTGCCTCCGAGGCTCTGTGTCTGAAAGTGTGTCGGTCCAAAAGTGTCCCTGAGAGGACTGACGGTTATCCTTCGGTCAAGTTGTGTATCGAGGCTGAGACGAAAAGATTTTGGGATGTCATCTCCGCCTTTTAAAAAAGAAAAAAATCACCTTGCAAGGCCACAGTTGGAGAGCTCAAATTACCCCAGGCAATATGAGCAGTGGAGGAGGCGGGAAATGAAGAAAATGTTCAATCAAACAGGGTTTTTCAAGTGTTTATCTGCAGCCAGAAGCTGTCCTGATTATTGCTGAGGAGCTCCAAATGTTGAGTTTTTCACGTTGGATTTCAAAAAAGAAAAAGAAAAAGGATGTTTGGCGATTGTCTGTCACACAAAATGAATATTCCTCATGATTTGGAGATGGCACAAGGGTTTTTCAGCAGGTCTGCAACAAGAGACACCGTCTCTGACCTGCAGAAAGAGGGAGAAAACAGATATTTAAAAACAAGATAATAACCAACAGCTTTAGCCATAAACATCTCTGTAACATCTCAAAGTCATTGTAAAGAAAGCGAGGATGAGGCAGCGAGCACAACAGTTAAATATGAACGGAGAGAAATTTACAGCAGAGAGGGAGAAACACGAGCTGAAGGGAAATTACTGTCCTGGATTTATAGTATTCAATCTGCTCTTGATTTATACTGTAATTGTTTCTCTGTCAAAATCAAAAGGAAGAACAAACATACAGTAGTGAAGTGTTTACAGCACAGAGGGAACACATCCTCAATTTAATCCAAACACTTGTTTATTGTTTTTTAGAATTGATTTGTGCAATTTATTCACTGAGCCGCTCTTACTATATATTGCAGTTTAGTTGTATGACAACCTTTTACCAAAATAGTTTATTTGTTATTACCTCAAATGTTGACTGAATCAACACGATTGGTCATTGATTTGTGTTGGGAAAAATATTAATAATACATTTTATTTAGCAAGTGCTTTTACAGGTGCTCAGACGCTTTACAAAAAGGTAAACAAATAATAAAAAAGTCCAAATAAATCAACTCACACAACAACATTTAACATAGAGTGCCACAGTGACGCGTCCTAAAACCCGGAAGTGAACTCCTTCCGGTTCCTTCGACAAAAACGCAATTTCTCCATAGGATTTTGGAAAATAGCTGGAAATAAGATCTGTGGTTGAGACACATTTAAGAGACGGATCACGTTTTGTTCAGTCGGATAATCTCCACATGTCTACCCTACTTTTATAATTTTCTAGTAATCTAGGCGCCAGAAGCTAAATGCTAACGTTATGCTATAAAGGAACTACAGCAGGGTCGCTGCTTCAACGTCACGCCATCCATATTCAAAACTACAGACTCTAAATGGTACGAGTTGAAACGTTTGTTTTAACAGCTTGCAGGAGGCAGGTACTTGCTTTCAAGCAGAACACGGGGAAAAACAAACTTAGCGGAGTGTTTACGTGTTCGGCGTAATGACGTACAACGGCCTCGATAACTTCTGTAGTCCTATTCAGCCACTTGGTAACAACCATCGTTTTTCAGACACGTAAACTCTTCAGAGATCACCAGCGGGGTCACTGCTGATGGATTTAATGTCGTAGAACAAAACGTGATCCGTCTCTTCAATGCGCCTCAACCACAGACCTTAGTTCCAGCTATTTTCCTAAATCCTATGGAGAGATTGCTTTGCTTTTTGTCGAAGGAACCAGAAGTGGTAAAATGCTAACTTACTTCCGGGTTTTAGGACGCGTCACTGTGGCACTATATAATAGGACACACAATTAATCACATATGTTAAAAAAATACATGCACAAATGTATAAAAATCGACAAGCACATCTTGTTTTCACAAAAAAGTTAAAAAAAACAGCCGAAGAGCAAATGTTGTTCAATGTTGCATTGGATACATTTTTCATGTGCTACACATTTTTTTCATAATTTATTGGGAGCTTTTATTCCCAGGGATGAAATTTGGCAGCGATTCACTCTTGGAATTCTCAAAACTTGGACAAATAAACCAAAACTATGCATCAATAGAGAGCTCTAGAAATTAAGAAATATGTTGTTTTTTATTTGGCTATTTTTAGGTTTGAAGTTGATGTGATTTCTGAATCTGTTATTTAAGTTTGACTTCCAAATAGCTGAAGGTAGTTTAAACTGGAATTCAGTCCATGTCCTCAAACCGTAATGACACACAATATGTATTCGTTTTTCTTATTACATGTAAAACTATGCAATACAGTGCATGTTCTGACCTTATTGAGTCTAATTCTATATACGTTTTGCATAGTAATAACCAGAATAACATATGTGCTTGCAATGAAACAAAATGGAATGCACCTTAAATCCCTTTCTCACATATATAACGCCCTATATTTCATATCAGTCTGTCTTTATAATGACCAATATATTTGATGCATTAGTGAGAGTGCTGCGCTGCTGACTCAGCTCCTGGTTCACTTAAATTAAACAGAGCCGTCACTAACGGTATGAAATGCATCAGTGTGCTTCTAATAAACCCAATTGTTGTTGAGACTGACCAGCTGACATTCCTACAGAGCCTCTGCTACTAAAGTCACCTGAGAAACAAACTGGACTCTGTTAGAAAGGTTTAAAATGTTGATATGATTTTGTCTTGAGGATCTTAGCTGAAGCATTTTTTGTAAGTTGGCCTTCTGACTGATGCCAGAGTACACATAGTTCCCAGGGAGCAAAGATAAAAGCATGAGTGACTGACTCAAATTCACCAAGGGAAAATAAATAGAGTATTTTTAGAAAAGGTTCTCCACTGCAAGGAAAAGAAAACGGTTTGGATTTAACATAAAAACATCCCATCATGATACTAGCCACTGCTTTACATAGGAACACAGTATTCTGAAGTATTTCTGTACCATTACATCTGACACACGAAGTTGTAGTACTTTAAATATTTGGGTAAATTGAGACGTATCCACCATGGAATAAAATAGTATGGCTTACTTGAAGCTAAAGGATATATTTTAGGTCGTTTTGGAAAGAGCAAAACCAAATGTAATGTTAGTATTGTAAAGTATTTGGATGCATTATGGACGATACACTTTGGAAAAGTACTCATAATGTTTTGGGTGTTTCTCCTGTAAATACTGCATAATTAATGAATTAAATACTACTACTACTTAAAAACTACAATAACAAACTTCTCCTGACATGAACTGTGTATTGACAGGATCACTTTAGGCCAGTTTATTTGTATTACTCTCTTGTGAACGTGAGAACGGGTCAGCATAATTTGACTGTGGTCAGACTCAATGACAACCTTTTGCATATAGAGACGTAGAATCACCCTCTCCTTTTTCTCCATTAACCCATGAACCAGGCTTTCAAAGTGACGCAGTGTTCTTACTGTTACCCTCTCTGTTTATCAGCTGCTCTCCTCACTCCTGGGCAACACACACACATTCACTTTCAGATAAACTGTAGATAATCAAATGTCTGCTGTACTATAACCATCAAATGTCCTACTGTGGTTTACCGCTAAAACCCTTATCCCCCACCTCCCACTCAGCCTTTCACTCCATGAACCAGGCTTTAAAAGGGAGGCAGTGTTCTTACTGTTGATCAGCTGCTCTCCTCACTCCTAAACCACACACTTCTCAGTTTTAGGTAAACCGTAGATAAACAAATGTATGTTGTACGATAAGCTATCAACTTTCCTATTGTGTTTTAAATTACAACCATATTGTCCCATGAACCAGGCATTACATGTGTATACATATGTTTACCTTTTCTCACATCCTTCCACTCTCTCCTTATCAGCTGCTCTCCTCACTCCTAAACCACACACTTCTCAGTTTTAGGTAAACCGTAGATAAACAAATGTATGTTGTACGATAAGCTATCANCATTATCTAATCTGTACTGAACCATCAACTTTCCTTCTCTGTCTCTACCACCTCAACCCTAATCTCTTGCCTTCATTTAATGCTTTCAGTCCAAAAAAAAAAAAGGCTTTAAAAGCGAATACAAGGTCTTACTTTTCTTTACATCCTTCCCATTTCCTTATCAGCTGCTCTCGTCATTCCTGGACAACACACACACTTTCCTTGCAAATGTAGGTTGTACTATAACCATCAACTTCTTAACTGTGGTACTGGTACACACACAGCTTTTAGTCCCAACAAACAGGCTTTAAAATTTTCTCTCTCTCTCTCTCTCTCTCTCTCTCTCTCTCTCTCTCTCTCTCTCTCTTGTCTCTGACGGGAGGCATGTTTACTGATGGAGGATAAAGGGGGGGATCTGTATGTATTTACTGAGAGAGGAGCACGTGCTGCGAGGGGAGGCCCCGCTTCAGAGAGGGGATCTGTTTTGGTCGCGAGGTTGCCCGGCAACAATGACGTCACCGGAGAGCCCGACAAAGAGGAGCACCATGACAGAGATCGCCACGGTTACTGTGAGCAGATTAACTGACATGACATGCATCGACTGAGCCTGAAGCACAACAACAACAACAAAGACGGATAAAACAGATGTACATGTAAAGATTAGATTTGAAAGAACAGCCCATGTATCAGTACAACTATTAAATCACACTTCATTTCAAATAAAATGTTTAATAACAGTCAAATTAATGGTTGCTGAATATCCATTTTCATTCAACATGGGGGGAAAGTTTGGGCATGTTTTAAGTTCAGCTAAATGTCTTATGTCCTTAAATGAAAAAGCACATGTACCATACCTTACTCATGACTTTGTTAAGTTCCTACGATAAAAAGAAAAGAAGGTGTTTGCTCACACGTGGCTAAACGAGACTCCTAAATGTCATCAATCTGAGCATTAGTCCGCCTTAATGGGGGCGACTTAAGTCATTTCTAACCTGACAATAGCTTTAAGTTTCTTGCAATTGCATTAACGCTTCAAACATCAAAACCGTGGAGATGATCATTCTGAGATATTGCCAAATACCTTACTTTGTACAATATTTCAAAAATACAATGAAAACATCCTATTGTCTTTTTGTCAGTGCTATACAAGAGTTAAAGTACAAAAACAAAATACCACTGTTATCTGTATGTTAAACAAAAGCAGCAACCTCTTCATCTGAGAGAAAAGCCTTTAAGTGTTCTAAAAAAGGTGTGTGAATATTGCAGCAAAAGATAATCAATTTACTAGTCCACAGTATTAACCGTTATCAATATTGAGTGAACAAAAACTAACAAACAAAACAAAACTGTATTCCCAGTCCAATAATTGACCATCAAATAAACATGAAAGTTGCTTAAAGGTCCCATGTCATTTCTACTGATCATAATTCCATTGTTGAGGTCTACTAGAATACATTTATATTTTGCAATGTTCCAAACTCACATTGGTTTCTCATACTGTACAACATCTCTGTATGTATGTGTATTCACTCTGTCCTGAACAGCTTGTTGGAGCTCCTGCCAATTTAAAAATCTAACACCTTATCATATCAAACCTACACAATCTAGTTCTGGTGTCACAAAGC
>NW_011357175.1:9629-13152 GCF_000735185.1 Notothenia coriiceps
TGTCTCGCCGACCCCACACCAGTGAGCCAGCTCACAGTGTCCCGCTCCTCGCAGCAGCGAGCCTCGCAACGTCCCGCCGAGTGTGTGTGTGTGTGTGAGGAAGTCCACGGATTGGTCCAAACGTAGCGGCTCCGCTGATTGATCCATTTGGACCAACCTGCGGAGCCGTTACGTTGCGTCACTATACCCAAGAAGTAAACAATGGAAAAAGAGAAAATCTTCAACGAGGCGTTCTGGGGCAGCACAGACAGGTCTTCTCTGTGTTAGAGTTTTACTCGCTACAGGGTGTACTTTGAGGGTTTGTGACTCTGCAGACCGTTTACATGCATAAAAAGCTATATAACACACAAGGGGACGGGTAATAACCAGAAAAGCATGACATGGGACCTTTAAACACATTTAAAGATGATCTGGGTTTTATGAATTAACCGCACTTATTTTCTTAAAAACTGTATTATTTGTTTCCTAAGTGGTCACAGCTTTTTTTCCAGCACTCAGAGTGGAACAGACGGAGTTCTGTAATGAACATAATGTGCCGTGGAGGTGTAAATAGCTATTTCTCTTCGCCTCTTTCTTCATTTCTAAAGGCTCTGTGAGTCACTGCCTTTTGTTAAAGCCTCAGCACAGAGGCAGTAGATCTGAAGGAGGCTCATTCCACTGATTGTCCTTTTGGTCCGGTCTGTTTTTACTCACTTATTGAGAAATAAAAGGTTGGAGAGACACCCTAAATTAATATTTTGGTAAATATTCAATTTCCAAATGATGCATAAAAGACTGCAAACGCTGGAAAAACAAGATCCCATTCAAGATATGACTCAAGTGGAAAGTTGGCGTATCAAAAACAAACGGAAACAAACTTAGCCATTAATTCATGACGTCCATAAAGGATAAGAAATAGCTTTAGCTTGAGCATACAGACTGGAAGCAAGACAAAACATCTCGTGGTACAGAGAAAAAGGGTTGAATGATTCTGTATGTTTTATTTTGTGTATTCTTTAGATACATTTCTACTGTGTGTATGCATATATTCAATGTTTACAATTGTATTATACTTTTAACTCCTGCTAAATGGCTGTTAATTAAGATTTATTTGGGACATGAATGCAAAGACTTGAGAGAAACCAGTGACCTGTAAAACAATGACCTAGTCCCACTTTTGATATCTAATAGATAATATCAAGTCTCACATTTTGTTAATACAACTGTCCCGACCTCCATAAAAGGTGCTTAATAACATACAACAGTAAAAATGTTCAAGGTCACATAATCCAGATGTTATGTTACCTAATGTAGCACACAGCTGAGGGTGGCTCGTTTAATCTCCATTAGATCGAGTCCAACTCTCCCGTCTGATGTTGTTATGTCTGAACATTCAACAACCAAGAGGTGTTCCAAGACATAACGCGTGTGCGGAGAGCATCACGGCCAAATTAGGATACTGACGATGATTAGAGGGAAAACACTGAAGAGGAGGGAAGGTAAACAGAAACCGGAGCTCTGACATAATTATGTCCGCAGAGGGAAAGGGGAGAGCTGATCCAGAGTCAGCGTGTGTAGCTCATCGTTAGCAGAGTGCTTTCAATACGACCCAATTCAAAACAGACACATACAGTGAATGAGCTTCATCTATAGTCTCACTCTCGGCGTTATTAACTCCTCCTTTAAAGGTGACCTATCATGCAAAATGCACTTTTGTACGTCTTTTATACATGAATATGTGTCCCAGGGAACTCACCAAGTGTCAGAAAACACAACCCTCTCTATTTTCCTCCATACCCAAATCTCTTAAAAAGGGGCTGCAACGGATCTGATACAGACTGATCCAGATCTGAACACTTCTATGACGTCACAGAAGTGGCGCTACGGCTATTGGGCCAACTCCACCAATCAGGAGGAGACAGCCACGGACATTGCCGTTGGAAAGCGCTGGAGACGCTGTAGTACATATGCCAGGCCTGTAGATGGTGCTGTTCTCACAGAATCAGCCCATGATGCAAAGACAGTGTTCAATTGAGCGAAATGAGGAATGGCTAAAATGCATGATCTGTTTGGTATTTTGAAAGATAAAAAGTATAAATATGCCTTATATAGGTATGGTCCTACACTATATTATTCAAATATAGCATGATAGGTCCACTTTAAGGTTTCATTGCAGCCATAATGTTTAAATATTAAAGTAAGAGTATTTCATAATGGTTCTTCAGTAAACAAGTGCGTGAGTAATTTGTTTTATCTTGAAGTTGTTAACATCTGTAGGACAATATAAAAAGTCTTATTTCAAGCAGTAAATGTTAGCATGTCACTGTTTCTATCGGGACTCATCTTGGGAACCGAAGGGTCGCCTGTTCGAGTCCCAATCGAACCAAAATACAATCTGCTGACCAAAAGCTGCAGAGGTTCCGGTTCCTCCTGGGCATTTTTGAGGTGTCTTTGAACAACTGCTCAATGGCTCCAAACCATCAGCAGCCTATTTGCCCTCTGCTTGTGTGTGTAGGGCATGTTTGTGCATGGCTGCATGTGGGTATCTTTGGACAATGTGTGTAATGCATTGTAAAGTGAACATTTCATTTCCCCCCAGGATTGAATTAAGTAGGTCTTCGTTTGAATTATTTGTATGTTTTTTGGACACAAACTTTGTTGCAAATGGTCAATTAGGACAGCAGGTTAAGTCAGGATGGATGCAGACTTCCTATTGGAGTATTTAATAACTTCCACACCCCACTAGTTTATTTGGATCAGCTGTTATTGTAGAAGAAAAAGTGTTGCAGCTCATTTCAATGTTCCCCTCATTTGCAGAGGAAGATGGTAGCAATAATAGTTTTAATGTTTATATCATGACCTTAAGTTTCATTTGTTGGTCTCTTTTTCTACTTTACAACTGACATGCATGGGAGCTTTATTTACTGTCATCTCATCCTGTCAGTGCATTCCAAAATAAATGAGTTTGATTCTGCTCCTGGCTAAATTAATAGGGACCCTCCATGCAAATGCACAAATGCAGTGGAGGTGGAGAAGGAGAGGGTCTAGGGGTCTGTTTGGGATTGGGTCTGTAAAACTGAAAGTGAGATGCCAGACAGGATGCTTCTAACTGACATTCTCCTGCAGCGCGCGGAGCAGGAAGCTGTGGGCTCGGCAGGAAGAAGCTGTCGAGGTCCTGATAGCAGAGAGAAGCTCGATACAGACTCTCTGTGAGGGCATGTCTGCTGCAGGAAGCCAAGGAGTGTGTGTCGATACGATTAAATGGACACCAACGTCAGCTTTTCGGCATCAAACATCAGTCATTTTCAGCACTTAGATAATCTTCATAGTCCATGCACATGCTAAATATAGACGGAAACTGGGTCAGGAGCTTACTGAGCAACTCCAAGAACCCCAAAAATCCAAGCTCTAATTTGCACCTGCATAACGAGACTAATGTTATGTATCTGCTTGTTGCGTGTCATTAAGATTTAAATATACCTGTATACACATGTTTTTACATTTGGCCGTTACAAAACAATTTCTTATTTGGGATCAATTAAGA
>NW_011357176.1:0-2513 GCF_000735185.1 Notothenia coriiceps
ACTATTTTCTTAGCGGATGCATGTCAATTTAAATCAATACATACAACTATTTTTTAAATCAATAAAAACATTTTCTAAATCCATAAAAGCATTTAAATTAATATTGGGAGTCATGTCGTTACTTTGTTGAGAATGTGGCCATGTAATAAGCGGGATAATTTGCAGCGACTTGTTCCTTATGGGGAAAATAACACCCGTCATCCAGATGAGGATCCCTCCGCTACGCTTTGGGATCCTGATCGACCGACGAAGCTCCATTAAAATATACATATTTTTGGTGAATTACTGAGTTTAGGCACGTTAATAACGTTTTAATGAAGTTGAATACAGTATATTCATATGTGTCAGTGATTTCATGTCAATTCGGCGAACATAAACATAAATGATCGTGGTGAAGATGATGATTAAATTAGGATTAAAAATCGAGAGCCGGGCTGCATTTCCTCCCGTTCGTTTTTTTCGAATAACAAAATTATTTTGTTAAATAACAACATGGTGATGTTTTGTAAATGATTACATGTCTCTTATTTAGCACAGTAGTATGATAACCATGACATATGGATCTTAACAAAGTTCCGCTGTACATCCAGCGTACTGTATCTGACTTTATTTCACATGAGCTCCAGTGTGGAACCCCACTGCACCCCCTGGTGGATCAATGATCCATTGCAGCTGGCTTCATTATAATTACATTTATCTGTCACGGGGGCGGTCTCAAGTCAAGCTGGAGGTTTTCCCTTGAGCGAGGGCAGATCACGTACCAATCATGGCCCTCGCGTTTCAAACTGTCTGAAATGAATCGCTACATCTGTATACCAGTTTCACAACCAATATCAATAAGTTATAGTATATAAAGATAGGTCACAGCCAAACTGCATCAAGCTACGGCCATAATGTTGTATTGTTTACAAAAATGTCAGTTATAAATAAAAAACAAGTTAATTAAAATTAAAAGGAAATTATTGGAATTTAGCAAGTCTGTGGGAGTGATGTAATCAGTTTCTGGCAAAAAACTGACATTAGCCGTGAGATTCATCTGCAAGACAGCATGATTGTTTTATTGAAATTCACATTATGCCTTTCATGATGCATTTGTTTGCTTATTGTTTACCTGCTGGGATCAGTCTTCCAGCAGAACAGCTTGAGATTGCAACTTTGGTATTTCATCAGGTGATATAAAAGATTGTATCAGTAAATAGTGTGTGATTAATTCAACAAGGTAGACTGAACTGGCCTTGAAACTTCGAAAGTTTAGGGGTTTTCTGAGTTTGGTACCACTCAGACATTTAGGAGACAGTAAATTCAGCATTACCAACCAAGCAAGGCACCAGGGGACCAAAACAGGCTGAAATCATCGTAATGCTGCTGTCACAACAAGCATTTCATATGCTCAACCTCAGCAATGTCAGATACGTTAACCACATTTTCTACATGTTTGCGGCTATTTGAGTGTTGAAATATTATGTTGTCCATCTTCTGTAGAAGTGTTTTTATTGTCAAAGAGATGGCCAAAAAGCAGCACAAGTGTTCCATAGTGATGTTATTATGTTACGGAAGTACAAAGGTTTACAATGTGGGTGTTTCAGGCAGGGGGAGTGGGTGTTTCAGGCAGGGGGAGTTAGTGGGAGATAAACTCCCTTTGGAGGGAACTTTGGGATTTAGCCTTTTCAGACTACATGCACAATAACTTATAACACACTACAGAAAAGGGAAAACACCAAAAAGATATTGTGCCCTTTAAGACAGGAAGAGATTGATTTTCAAGTAGATAACAACATATGTGACACTATCCAATGTCAACTGGAACATAAGGGGTATATAGTAAAATTCTGCACATGTAAATTATATAATAGCAGTTTTTATCTTTCAAGGCCAGATATAAAACGTTTTTGGGTAATTAATTCTACATGTATTCTTGAAACATATAGTCATTGTGTTATTTACCACGAAGGGAAAACATAATTGTGAGCCTCTCCGCTCACACAGGGTTCAAATAGGGACGGAAAGAGCAGGTCGTTAGATCACAGGCTTTTATTAGCTCCTAACAAAGTATACACGGGTCTCAAACGTTGCCCGTGTGGGAACCTTCACAGTTCCTTTGGCGACCTTCCAAGATCCCGCCTACTGCAAAACAGACCAGGTTACGACATTTTATTCCGTCACTGATTACGTGATTCCGATCAGCTGTCTGGCCTCCGGCCTAGCCACTCCCTTCACTCCAGCAGCCAGCGCCCTAACCACACCCCGCTGCCACAATAATACAATAACTTTTTTGTTTTGACATTAGCATCGCTAACACTCAGAGCTAAACCTGTACTGGAGAGCACATGTGTTTAAAAAGCAGGAAATAAAAAAGGAACTCACCTTGTGATAAGCCTGCAAGAGAAAAAGCATTTGAGCTCCATACTGTTTCAGAAAGAATCCTTGATGTGGTTTAGACAGGATGGCGTTTTTTTCACAGCAGAATTGAACTTTACCTCCGGTAGAATTCTGATCAGGCATTAGCTCCGCCT
>NW_011357177.1:0-5165 GCF_000735185.1 Notothenia coriiceps
TTCCATGATTGATGAAACAGAGAAGAGAAACATCACCATAACAGTGAGAGGCGTAACAAAGGAAGACAGCGGGACATACTGGTGTGGAGCAGAACACATCGACTCTCTACAAGGCCAATACTTCTACCACAGATTTCTGATAACTGTTGGTGAGTTTTTAAAATGCTGCTGTCAGTGTGTCTTTTTGGTTTAAAATGAGACATGTTTTTATCTTGAATAATGCCCTTTCAAAGATCTATTATTCCATCTTAGTTTTTCTTGATTACTTAAATCTGGAATGCGAGATTTTACATACAACTTAGTGGCCTTTACATTCAAGAACTTGAAGCTGAAGCTCAATACAAAAATTCCTGTGCAATATTCTTTTACTTTTCGCTTTCCTACATCAATCCGAGATAGATTTTCAAAATGTACCTTTCAAGCACTTTTTCAGAGTGCAAAGAACAGTATTGCATTTGTCCCTTCAATGGTCCTCACTCACTAAAAAACTAGTGTTGGTTTCTATTTTGGACCTGCATAAAACTGATTTGTAAAGCTTGGACGCTGTCCCTCCTTTTTTCAAAAATGTAAAGTTTGTCTTTTCTCTTTGCAGAATGTGTCTGTTGTAAGACAAATATGTTTGTTAGACGACACTCAAACATCCTAAAGTCACTACCTTTTCAACAAAACATTTAAAACCTTTTAAGTCCAATTTGATTAATTGCAGTTCTGTTTATTTTCAGTGTCACTGGTTCCCTCTACAACCTCACCAGCATTGTCCCCCATACAGCCAGCTACAGTTTCTTATCACGGTTTTGGTAAGAAAGCATGGTGGTATTTTAAAGCTTAAAAACTAAATTAGCTTGAAGGTAAAATCCATTAACAAACATATATGAAGGTCTAAATGCTCTCGATGATCATTGTGTTAAATTAAGATGTAATTGTGGTGTTGTTGTGCAGATCGGGCCTCTGTGTTGGCGATTGTTTTGGCTCTCTCTTTGGATGTGATGCTGCTTACGCTCGCAGTATATTTGGCCTACACGGGTAAGAAGTTTATTTACTGTGTTGTTCTTCAAATTATCAAACTACAGTCACACAAACAGACTCGAAAAACACATTTCAGCTGCTTTTTCTCTTCAAAATTCAGGTTCAAACATGAGACATTAAAATATTAAAATTAATCTCAATATTATCATTATTATTATCGTTATTATCATTAATCATTAAACATCATTAAACATCATTAAACATTAAATATTAAAATACCAACCAACCAATCTTTGTGTAATCACATTTAAACACAGCTGCCTACAGTAACGTTAGTTTGTCACTCAAATAGGCAGCAGAGGCATAACTAATGAACAGAACACAGTCAGACCGTATTTTGATTTCCAAAAGTCTACTTGTGTTCTGAGGCAAACAGCAGCAGGGACAGTAATACAAAGTAATGCAGTTCCTACATTATCAAGGAAAGTTCAATTGAACTTTATCCCTCAAACTGGCTTTAATTCTGTTAGAATAACCCTGCATAATGCAACATTCATGTTGGTTTCTGACAGGATGGGCACCTTGTATGAGAATAAACAGAGGAGTATGAAGACAAAGCGAACAGGTCTGTGTATGATTGTCTAATATTATATATACAGTATATCACTTTTTAACTTGATGTTACATTCACTTTTATCATCACTTGATTTACATCTCTATCTTTTTCAACAGGCCCCTCTAACTGCAAACCCGATGACTGGTTTGCTCTATATTTGACAAATGTGTCATTTTAAACCTCTGTCTCGGATGTATACTTGTATTTTTGTGCTACATGGTTGCATTACCATTGAAGGAAATATTTGATGTGCTTTCTCTGTAAACAGTATATTTTTTCAGATTTAGCCACACCATCTTTTTAAATATATACCAGCTCTTTTCCCTTTGCACGCCAATGCAGTTACAATGTATCTAACATTTGAGTCATTTCCTCTACCACCAGACACTCATGTTAAGTGGGACAGCGTCAACTGAACTGAACCCACACAACTGATGCAACCACAAGCTGACATACAGGGACTGGCTGCTTGCAATTTCGGTAACTTTGTAATGTGGTTAGCTGTTTTACTTCAGGTGCATTAAAAAGGTTAAGCTACACAAAAATGAGGGCACTTATATACTGAGCACACAGGTTTGCCTTACATTGAAATGGTTAAAGAGGTATAAGCTCTCTTTTGGTCGTTCTTTTGTCCAGATTTGAAATAATGATAATAAAGATGTCTTTGTGTTCAAATTTCTGCAGACTATATTAAATACCAAGCCAAAAGGAAAAACATTGGGCAGTTGAAGTTAAACGTACTGTATTTATAAAGCTTTGTTTGGCTTTATACAAAGTACATTTTATTCAGTTTTGTCATTCCAGCATGATTTATTTTAGTAAATGATGTTTACTTTACACTACTGGGAGAAACAATGAGATTAATTACTACACCAACATTGACATATGCAACAGGCAATAGAGATGTAAGTAGTTAAGCTGCAGAATAAACTATAAGTAACATTTCCGTTGTAATGCTGATATATCATGAGAACCTGATTTCGTTCTTCCACAAGCAGCAGATTCATATGGTCTTGTGCTTTGGGTTGAGTCTTATATGGGCCTGTGGTTCACATCCGTTTTTTTTTTTATAGCTTTCTAAGTCAAGCTGAGGGTGTAATGTTGTAAAAATAAAACCTCTCAGATAAATTACTAGGAGACATAAGTATCATGCAGTTTCCGACATGACGACTTTGAACATTAGCCTTTGGTAGAGCTGTTAGCGTCACCTTTATCAACAGGTGGTCTTAAAGAGTTGTAGCATTTACTTACAGCACACACTGTACACACACTGTACTGTACACACACTGCTGACCTCAAAATTAATGTCCAAACACTTGATATATAAGGTAAGGGACTTCCTACGAATTGTGTTCACTCTTTACAGAAATAAGTAAGAATTTAAAAAAGGAAGAAAATAGGGTAGGCGTTGAACATTAAGGGGGCGAGGAGTTGTTAGATATTATGAAAGATATAAATTCAGGAATTGGAGCTGAGCAGAATCAGATACTGGAGACCAACCAAGACCAGACAACTGATCTCAGGGAAGAAGTCAGCGTCTAAAACCAACAAAATGCAGGGCTTTCTCCTCCTCATCCTCTCACTGATGACAGGTAAAATGATTGCTGCAATTGAATGAGCACATTTTTTTTATAGTGTAACGTTTTTAACATTGTCTCAACAAGACTCAGGTTCATACAATCAGCCAGTGAAAATACATCTGTGTATTAGAATATTTATAAGTTATGCTTACTGATAGTTATACATAATTTGTATGAAGAACTATACATAAAAAATTGTACACTAAACAGGCAGTGACGTTTTGTTTTTGTTTATTATTTGACTATTTAGAAACGTATGGACATGCATTTCTAAATTTAATTTAGCTCAGTTATATTGCTTTACAACTGAGAACAATTAATAACAGTCTCTTTTCACTGATCTGACTGACTCCTGTATGATGAAGATTATGTTATATATGTTAAATAATTTTGTATTGTTATGTTAAGACTTGGGTGGGGGAATAATGTAGACCCTCCAGAAAAACGCAATTCTGCGATCACAGAATTTACCGCATAATCAGCCAAATGGCGCAGATTTTTCAAAAGGCCGCCTAATCCCCGCATTTTTACACCAAAGTTGAGAAGAAAAAAAAGTTAACACGTCTTGACGTGATGATGATGATGATGACGACGCAACGTCATCATCTCGCGCATCACAGAAGGTAAACAACACCGTAGAGCAGTGACCACCAACTGGCGGCCCGCGGGCCACATCCGACCCGCCAGACATTCTCATCCGGCCCGCACGACGGGGGTGACTGTGGCGTTGGCAGAGTGTTTTTTTTTTACAACGTCTCGTGAGTAAGGTGCAGTACCGGAGTCCAACAGAGAGGCAGCAGCTGCGGGACAGTAGACTGCGTACTGCGAAACCTTCCCTGCCTTGAAGAAGAAGTGATCCTTTGTTATGAAGAGTCTGCTTTGTGCGCTCCACACTTATTATACATCCATGGCTCCGCACCACAGCAGTTGCCCCGCTGCGACAGAGTCCAACAGAGAGGCAGGGGCTGTGGGACAGTAGCCTAGAAGCAGGGTTGGGTTGTAACGGAATACATGTCACGGCGTTACGTAATCAGAATACAAAAATCAAGTAGGCTAACTGTATTCAGCTGGCATTACATTTGAAAAACGAGTAATCTGATTACAGTTACTTTCGTAAACCTGAAGTGAATACATTTTGGATTACTTATTGGAATTATTGGTGGAAAAGTTTCCTCACAAAATGCAATATTCATTACCCGCAGAACTGTGTGCACACTGCACAGCGCTGCAGCATGTCTGTGAGCGAGAGAGAGATGCAGCGTGTCTGTGAGGCCCCGCCCCCGCACGCAGATGAGAGAGAGAGATCTCATTTCAAATATATTGAAAGTTAGAAACGGAGATGGTTAGATAAAATGTGCAAATAACGTTTATGTAGCTTTTATTTATTGTCGAAATGATGACATTTCATAACAGGATCAAATCAAAGTGAATGGCCTGCTGCTGCTGAATGCATGGGCCAAGTGACTGGAAAAAGTTTTAAAAGTTATTACATTGTTTCAGATAATAAATAATAATGATAATCCATTCTATTTAGGGGCGCCTTTCAAAGCACCCAAGGACACCTTACAATTCATAACATATTCCAAGGAAAGGTTTTAAGACAGTACAAAGAATGCAGTCCGGGTGATGTTTTTTATGTGGGGTGCAGATGAGAGAGCTGCCAGAATGACACCAAGATGTTGTGTTTGAGTTCTTGATAAGCCATTAAAACAATAAAATACGTGTCTCCTGTTCACCAAAACATACCCATCTGTTATGGAAAAAGAAAGTATTCCAAAAGTATTCTAAAAGTAATCTGAATACGTTACATTTTTAAGAGACGTAACTGTATTCTGATTACTTTCAGAGCATGTACAGTATTCAGTATTCAGTAACTGATTACATTTACAAAGTAACCCTCCCAAACCCTGCCCAGAAGTGATTCTTCGTTTGCGTGAAGAGTCTTCTAAGCTTTATGCGGTCCGCAGTACCTGAGCGTGCTCCACTAGCATCCCCCCCCCCCC
>NW_011357178.1:0-1379 GCF_000735185.1 Notothenia coriiceps
TCACGTGTGGGGACTCATTAATTTTAGGGTGAAGACTTGGTTAGGGTTAGGGTTAGGGTTAGGCATGTGTTGGTTAGGGTTAGGGTTAGGGTTAGGGTTAGGCATGTGTTGGTTATGGTTAAGGTTAGGATAAGTCTCCAGGAAATGCATGTAAGTCAATGTAATGTCCCCTGAAGTGATGTATACATGGTATGTGTGTGTGTGCGTGTGTGCGTGTGCGTGTGCGCGTGCGCGTGTGTGTGTGTGTGTGTGTGTGTGTGTGTGTGTGTGTGTGTGTGTGTGTGTGTGTGTGTGTGTGTGATAACAGTCTGCAAATCAGGTATAAGGTAACAAGAGGAAACTCCTAACATGCACATTAGTTTATTCAAATAAACAATCGGACACATTTCTTTGGATTAAATAACAATGTTTAAACATGTTTTGTCATATCTTAAAAATAAAGTCTGCCTCACATGACCCATAACTTAACTGGCTTTACCATATCCTTAAACTAAACATTGTATTCATTGTTATGCGAGCTGTTTATATTGCAGAATGATATAACTCACCCAACTCTGCAGTCCTATGGAACTTGTATGCCTTTTATTTGATTTGTTTGAAGGGGTCTTTCCTGTAGTGTGTTATGTAGGTTGTTGTGCATGTAAGCGCCGGAAGTGGTGCCCAATAACTAAACAGGGAATAAGGAATGAACATTACTCAAAAGGAAAGCTAGTGTGGCTTCATTTCTCCAATTGAATCCATATAACCTGGTTACATTTGTTGCTGTATATCTGTCAGCTTGTTTCTTTTGTTCATCAGAGTGAACAAAAAAAGGTTACTGATATTAGTATTTCCTTCAAGAATAGAAACCACACAGATTTACAAAGACATAGGAAATGTTCACCCACCCACCAAACACATCAACACCTCACTGTGAATGACGCACCATCACCTCCCCCCCCCCACCCCTTTTCTTCCTCTTGCACAACATTAATTTCCTGTGCAGTGACCATCAGTCTCCTCACATCACACCGCTGATCAATACCTCCATGTCCAGTTCAGGTGATATGTGCAGAGATAGCCTGTTAGCTCCCTCCCTGTGCAGTGATAGTGGAGGAGCCTTTATCAGCCACTGTAATGAGTCACATGCAGGAGCGACTGATGTCATCCTGAATCTCCTCATCTCCACTGGGACCAGACACACTGTGTGTATGCAAGCCTGTATTCATGCATAGACGTGTGTTTTCAGTGCATGCCTGCGTGTGTGTGTGTGTGTGTGTGTGTGTGTGTGTGCGTGCGTGCGTGTGTGTGTGTGTGTGTGTGTGTGCGTGCGTGCGTGCTTGTGTGTGTGCTCGTCCTGAGGCGCTGCCTGCTGTTTGAGCCCATACCTGGAGGCTGAC
>NW_011357179.1:0-17868 GCF_000735185.1 Notothenia coriiceps
TATATATATATATATATATATTATATGTAGTATGTATATATATATATATATATATATATATTATATGTATATATATATATATATATATATTATATGTATATATATATATATATAGGATAAGAAAATAATAATGGTCCTTTTTGTTGGACATAAGGCACAAATTAAGTTCACTCCATGACACTTTCTCAGATTACGTTCACTCTGTGCACACATGTGCTAGAATGGGCAGGAAATAGTGACTTTGAGCTGCAGGCAGTAGGGTTGAGTGTCCCTGTGAGTTTTTGTCTGTGAGCAAGAGAGTGAATAAGTGAGTGGACTGAGAGAAAGAGGTGGTTGAGGGAGGCGCTGGACCGTGAAGGAGCCGTGAAGCGGAAAGGGAGGCTGATGACTGTATTAGGTGCCATCCGTCTAAATGAGTGACCCTTGTCTAAAGCGCTATCGGGGAAGGTCCATGTGATCCCGGTCAACAACACAAACGATCCAGTTCGGAAAGCGTCAGCGTGGAACCAGACCTCATGACCTACCAGAAAGGGACGCCATTATGTTGCAACAACTCCCCCTTCAGCACCCATTTACAAGATCATCTAAGGCGCATGGCTAAAAAACATTCTGATCCATCACAAGACGCCAGTAAAAATAAAATATACCCATGTATTTATGATGAGAACAATTTGCTCACGGTCCTCTCCGCCTCCCTTTGAGTCAGAGCGAGGGGAAGAAAAGGAGGACACGTCACCTCCCATCATCTGGAGAAGACTTTCTGCTCAGAGCACTTAATCTAGAGAGCCTCCCAAGAGTGGCAGAGGGCAAGCCATTAAAGGCCTCCTGAAACACTGCTGATACTTTCAGAAGGAGACAGGAGACACGACAAAGGGAACATGTCAGGAAACTCCACCAGAGGATGTGAAACTCACTGCCCAGACTAAGAGTGTTAAGGAGCCAGATCAACTCCAGTGTAATTCAATAATTCATCTTTAATGGGACACTGATGCAAGGTATGAAGATATGTATACATGTCAGTTGTACAGGTAATAGAGACCATGGGCGGATTGTGAGACAATGGATCCCTGGGCTAAGTCAATCAAAAAGCCCTAATAAAGAACACTTTAGTTGTTTAGCCTTTTTTTGTAGTCGTTTTGCATCTCTTTGTGGTTGTACTGTGACTCTTTGAAGTCGTTTTGAGTCTATTTGGAGTTGCTTCAGGTCTCTTGGTCCTTCATTTGTGCTTCTTTTCTTGTCATTTTGTTTCGCCTTGGGGTTTTTGTTCCCATTTTCATAGTCGCTGTACATTTTTTGGGGGTAATTTAGTTGTTTTTCGCCTTTGCATTGTTTTTGTGAGTCTGTATTTGCTTTGCATCTCTTATGATTGGGGTCATTTTGAGTCTTTTGGGGTTATTTTCCAGTGTGTTTTTTGGGTGTTTGGTATCTCTTTGTCAAATCTCCTATACTGGTTGTTTCTCCCCTTTTTTGGTAGTTCTTATATGCCTCTTCCTGGATCCTTTTTGTTGTCACATTAAGTCTTATTGGTTGTTTTTATAGTCGTTGTGATTGTCTTTGTAGTCTTTTTGTTTTAATTTGTAGTCATCTAAACTACAAAACAACATTTAAATTTAACTTTAAACCATGACCAGTTGCAAAAGAGGATGTCTTGACCCCGATACAGGAACCACCACAATATTGTCTTTTCATCCAGAGGCTAAATCACCATGCTAATAGTGCACATTAGCATGCTAACACTTTAATTTAAATTCTGAACATGGTAAGTCTACACGTGTTAAACATCGACATGTTAGAAAGTAGATGAAGAGATACAGATTTTTGATAATATCCAATCTTCCTCTCTGTGACCCTGCTAAATGAGCCGGATCATCTCAATACAGGAAAGGATGTGAATACCAAGAGACAAATAACCTTTTGAGCCTAATCTTATAGTCCACCATTTGACTTAAAGGTCCCCTATTATACTGTTTTTCATCAATATATTATAGGTCTCAGATACAAAACATGTCTCTTTTTGCATAATAGGTGACTGTTAACTAAAGCAATTCAACCTCCTCAGTGAATGCACTATAATGTCATGAATATAAAAAAGTGGATAAGTTATTCTACAGTTGACTATGTATAAGAGTTGTGTGCATTTGCTCACTGTGTCGCCTAGTTTTCTGTGATGATGCGTATTGGTAGGAGTTACAAGGGGGGGAGGTGTTTGACAATGGTACGCTCCACTGGCTGATGTCCAATGACAGACTGTCGGCAGTAAGAGGGGAATGTTGCACGTTAGGCAGGTCAGCAGATGCTTGGCTGACAGTCAATGAAATATTCAAGTCGAGACACTGTTATCATGGATCTGATGTATGTAATGTCTCAGAAACAGACTCAGGGTAAGATCAAGAAATGTGTTCCTGAGGTGCAGGATGTCACAGGGACATCACATCACGAAACATGACATTTAGATCTAGCTTTGAAGCCCACCCATCTCAAACTAATCTATTCAAATCAACTGAAAGTAAAATAAAAAGTGTTAAATTATTATAACACAAATTGGAGTGTCTCAGGAACTCATTATTCTCTCTTTTAGAAAGAAGAATATAGATTAGTACTATCGAAAAATATGTTAATATTCAGCATAAAAGTAAGTACATTTATATATATATTTCTTCCGATTCAAGTATTCAAATAGTCTAGTCTGGCCCAGTGATAGTATTTATTAATGGTTTCCATTGCTAGCAAATTCTTCTTTTTTTTGGCTGTGTGTCTTCTATACAATGGTAATAGAAATACAGGAAGTAAGCAAAACTTGAATTCTGCTAACTTGCTTGTTCCTGAGATTTGTACTTTATCATATCAGCAGATAGATATCGGGTCGCTCATGATATCGAAGAAACTAGTAACTGTAGAACACAACTGTTTAATCCTTTTACATTACTGCCATCTACTGGAACACCCTGCACAATACAAGTATTACCTCCATAGTCAAGCTACACAGTAGCTACAGGCAATATAAACGCAAATAACATTTAAAAAAAGTTTAGGAATGAACAAATCAGAAACATGCTTAAATCATTAATAATATTCATGAGAACAGTCACACACACTGGGCTAGAGTTAGTTGGACCAACATTGACACTGCTACAGACACAACAGCACCAAATGGAAAAGAGAACTTTATTACAACACACATAGACACTATATATCCAGTCACTTTCAACACATTAGCTTATACAGAGTCCTGAAACCTGGGTTGCAGTGGATATGAAACCAGACCCCAAAGTATTGTCATTGTCAAAAACTAAATTCATGCCCATTAACATCTATTACCTCTGGACATTTCAAAACATACAGAGTAGATGGGAGCATGCCAGACTCTTAAAAAATCTCCAAAACTTTGCATAATAATGTACTGTACAAACTTATATTGCATATACTGCACAAAACCAACAAACGGCTCTCGCATTAAAAAACAGGTTTAGTATTCTGTAGTGCAGTGTTTCTCAAACTTTTTCATACCAAGGATCACATAAAAAAACACTCGCGGACCACCTAACTCCACAAATATCCAAAAACACATCGTTTTTCTAGAACAGACAAATCACCTGAAAATGGTACAAACAAGTGGCAACATGTGATGAAGGTGTTGCGCTGGGCTATATCATGCAATTGAAAGTGAAACTTAAGCTCGCTCCATTGCGGAGATATTCCTGCGAGAGTGCGGAAAACTTAAATACATTAATTTATTTCAAATGTGAAATGTTAGCAATATACTCACGGACCACTAGGGGGCGCTC
This sequence comes from Notothenia coriiceps, assembly GCF_000735185.1. Lineage (NCBI taxonomy): Eukaryota > Metazoa > Chordata > Actinopteri > Perciformes > Nototheniidae > Notothenia > Notothenia coriiceps. The sequence goes on from NW_011357179.1 coordinate 3,786, forward strand.
ACGGACCACCAGTGGTCCGTGGACCACACTTTGAGAAGCACTGCTGTAGTGGATGGTAAAATAACATTGGTGTAATACTAAAGGTGCATGATAAGTGTTTAATGTACTTAAAATAGCTAAGAGGATCACGCTCGTTTGAGTCCAAAATATATATATATTAAAAGAAAAAGTAAAAATTACCTCTTAATGCATTTTTGCTAAGGCAACCATGACAATGTTATGTAAAAGGAAGGCAAACAGTAACTGAGCTGCCATGTTAACACATGTTCTATGTACACACATGATGGAACAGGCCCTTCCTGCATTGGTACGAATAAGGTGTGTTATGTGAAGATTTACAACAAGTTATGGAAGCAAATGACACACATAGATACAACATGTCAACAATGAAGGAAGGTCTATTCAAATGGTGCTAGTGCCTAACGCACACTTAAAGAAATACTTCACCCACAACATGACTTTTTTCAGGTACTCACGCTGTATTACTCTAGAAGAGAATGAGTTTCTCCATTGTGAACGAGTAATCAAACAAAAAAAAGTCAATGAAATATAAGTAAATGGGAGCCCCTTTAAACAACATAAAAACTATACCAAAATATATATTTACAAACTCACCACTTCACGTTTTACTTTAAACTTTACCATTTAATACACTTCGGAATCGCTCGTTTTTGTAGAAGTGTATTACATTGTAAGGTTGTATTGAAATGGCATGTTTGTTTTAGTTTTTAATTAAGGAGCTTGATAAATAAGAATTGGATTTAACTACACAAGTTTTGTGAGCAAAAATATATAATTTTGATGCTGTTAAATGCAGCCCCATCTACTTCAATTCATCAATACCTTTTCTGTTTGTTTATATCCTTTTTGCCCAGCTGGCACACAACAAAATAAATAAAAAGACTTTACCTTGAGACTTTACACAGGGTGAGTAATTGGTATACTAATGGTCAATCTGTAGGTGAAATAGGCCTTTAAAATGGATGATATACAAACTAAAGTCGAGGGATAAGCATACTCCAACGCACCTTCCAGTGAGGCACAGGCATTGATCTTGGCTTTTACATCAGCAGCACCCAATACATTACAGACACTCATTGGCCAAATCATGCTTGGAATGGATCCAGCACAAAAACAAAAAAAAGTCTAGCAAAGTACCATGACAAGGTCATTAAAATCACACACATGCACTGAATACATACCATTGGGGAAAGTGAGAGAAAATATGTAATGTTATATTTTTCCCTATTGCATTAGATGTAGACATTTCAAAATAAGCCACCTTTAAGACATGAAACAAATATGAAACACTTAAAAATCCATACCCCAGACCATTCAGTTGTATCATTACGTTGCACGCCACAGCATTAAACACTGCCATGGGTTTCTATTGCACACAATCTAACACTAACCCCTAACAGCGGTTAGGTAGCAGGTTTCCAAATAACTGGTCTGAGGTACCTAAATAAAGGAAAGGCATTTTATACAGCATCCAACCAGTTCAAACAATCTACAAAAGTTGAATAATCTGGATCAACTGGAAGATTTCATGTGGCACAATGCTGTTGAACTGATCTTATCTCACATTGTGGTTGTAAAATACATCTTTTGGATATACTATACATACTTTTCATAGTATGAAAATAGATTAAATGGATCTTAAATTTGCTCAAATTAAAAAGGAGGGGGAAGGAAGAGAACAGCAACACATTTACGCTGTCAGATTTCTCATATATTTACAAAAACAAAAGGATTTTGAATAAAAAAGTATACATCTAGGAATATTCCTCCGGCAGTTGACGCGATGCAGAGGATCCTTTCAGCCTCGGGGTAAAAACACTGTTTCTATAAGACGAGATTCAGCGCACGCACAAGGCAGCGTTGTGTTGCTGTGACAGGTGACTGCTTTCCTCGGAGGAGCTCCTCTTTGCACGAGATTGTTCACTTTGTACATTGCTCTGTGTCTCCGGGAAAATTTTGCCAGAGGATGGAGGACCTATAAGTTCAGGGGCATTGTGGGAACATCGAGACCTTTTAAACGGAGGAGCAGGAGCAGCAAAGTCCACTTTGGAGTCTTGCTTTTCGAAGACATCCAGTGAACAGTCCGAGGCGTGCGGGGCGGCCCTCGCTGAGCCACAGAGAGCCGCTTCATAGAGCCCGAATGCCTGCTCCAGAGCTGCAGAACTTCCTTTAAAGGGGGAGGCAGCTGCATCGCTCTGCTGGAATAAAGAAAGAACTATTGTTAAAATGTCCTTATTATTTATCACATTTAAACACTTGTTCTTACACATTTAAATTCATTTAAATTGTGTTGTTTTTGTCAAAAAAAGGTGGCTTTAGATTAGATGAATAAATGAGACCAACAGGTGAAAGCTGGGACAAAGGGATGAAGACTAAAGCAATGGAAATGAACAACCGTTCATAAACAATAAAGGGTTTGAATGTATTCAAATAATCAGGTAACTGTCAATAATGTAGGCTGTAGATGAACATTACAAATATGACTTTGATTTTAAGTTAAGAGTTCTTGACTGCCTATTGCAATACATTCTTTGAAGCTATTTGCTACCAAATGTAGCGATTCTGAAATCGAGGTTAAAATCGTAACGTTTTTTAAAAATGTTTTTATTCTATTTTATCTACTTTGTATTTTCTTTTATATATAACGTAACTCTTGATTATATAACCTTCTGTTTAGTAAGTCATATGTGCTTTGTCACGTCTTTTAATCATATTTGATAAGCTTTCTCTTTTTTCAAGAAAAGCCCACTTCATTAAGTGAAAATTAAAGGAAATAAAATGTCTATTACAGAAAAACGCTAAAGCTGGATATTTGGGAGGTAAAGGCGTTCTCAGGGCTTTCAAAAGGTTATAACAGTCTGTTGTTGTTATTATGTGTTATTAAGGCACATTTTCAAAGAAATTCCCTGTCCTCTTCAAAGAGTAATGGAAAGTACAGATTTTGTCTTCAGATTTGAAATAGTCAAAAGTATTCTTTGTGCCATTTGTTCATTCCATTGCAATGCAAGAAAGCCATCAACTACATTATGGTCCTATTCCTTGATAACTATATAGTATGAAATGAATACAATAAAAAATGAAAAAAAGGGGGTGACAATCAGAATACGGTTAAGGTTGCACGAGAACCTTTTTTTTTTTAAAAGCCATGTTCATGTCACTGTCTCCCTCTACTGGCTAACAGGGGGAATAATGTTCAAGATGGCACAATTGTAACAATCTTGGACTAACAAAGTAACTTCACGTTTTATTATTGGCTTTATCCCTTTCATTTACAAATATTGGACCACAGATTTAAAGAAATAAGTAATTTAAAGTTCTTTCAGTCCAGTATCAATCCCATTGTTAATAATGTTATCTCAGTGCTAGCATGGATAACACTGGGGTATCAATGCTAGCAATGTAAGGGTCAGTGACTGACATTTCACTACATGTTCAATAGCGGCTTTGGACACTTTAAAATAGTTTACATAACTCAAATGTTGGAATAATAAGATATAATAATCCAATAGAAGCTTTTTTACGCTCTCTGGCACCTAATTTACATTTGTACACACAAAAGGTTCCCATTGTGAAATAAATCATCATCATTGTGCGTAAGGAAATGGTCAGAGGGCCCCCAGGCTCCCTTTTGCTTTTGTAAGTTGAATATCACTATAATGATAATATAATTCATTGCTGAGTCATAATTCTGAAAATGTTATACATTTATTTTAGCAGCAGTCACCTCACTACCACTCCAGGCACGGCCATCCCTCATGATCTTCTCCATATATCTCATCTTCTCCAAAAAACATGTCATCCTCATCATGCTCCTCCTGTTGGCCGCGGAAACAAAGAGTGACGTGTTGAAAACCACTGGTCCACTGTCAAAGGGGCTGCAATGACCTCAAGAGGTGACTACAGTCTTTAATCTTTTTACCGGTCTAAGTATTAAACAAAATGACAATAAAAAAATGGACTGGAATATATATCAAAAGGACAATATGGTGGACAGCGAACGACATACAAACAGTCAAGGGCTGCACAATTAACTGTAATGGTATAAAAATCGCAATGTTAACTAGTGCGATATCCAAATTGCAGTAAAAACAATAGTTGGTCAAAGCTAAATATGTACAAATATCTGAAGTATTGTGGAACTGCAGAGAAGTTCTGGCCTACAAATTGCAATATGAGTCAAAATAATTGTATTTCGTTTTTTCTTTTCAAAATGGTGCAGCCCGTAAACACACATAAATGCTGCATGAGGAGGATGCAGCAGAGATATGGCACTGACCTGTGGGACCACACATGTGTTGTAGGTGGTTCCTGGGAAGGGAACGTGGTCCATTCCTGTAGACATGTCCACCACGATCTCGTCTCGGTGCATGGGGATGGGCGGGCCCCCCCGCTCCTGTAGGGCCAGGACAATAACCGTAGTGTTGTCTGCACGCAGCATTCGCTCTTTCCAGAAAAGGAGTGCGGTGCAGCCCAGCCGGCGGGCGCAGGACATTCCCTTTGGTCCCTAAAAAGCAAAAAGCAAATTATTTTAAAAATCCTCCAAAGAGCCCAGGCTACAACAAGTGTGAAGATGTTGATCCAGCCATTTTCATACTGTCAAACTATGTTAAGAATGTATAATAATCCCATTCCACAAAGTCTTACAGAATGAATATATATCATGACACTTTCCCAGTTGATAACTTCATTTCCGAAGTTTTCTGGAATGATATGTTTAAATATGCAAATAAAGCATTATACTATCATTTGACTACATTTCAGGAATAGAAATGTAAATCTTTAGAGGAAGCAAGTTTCCTTTTCTGATTTCCCTTTTATTCAAAGATTATTATGGGGGAATTTTAGGATATTTTTTTTTATCACATTTCAGAAAATACTGTCAAAATGCATTATATAAATCAGGCATAAAGAAAGAAGTTAAGTATGAGAAAACCATTTGACCTTTAAAATATATTTGTAAAAGTTAATGCATTTTGAAAGGCACTACGAAGGATTGGGGGTTAAAATGTGAACTAGTACATACACTGCCCGTCCCCAAAAAAAGTTGCACACTCTAATATTTCATTGGATCGCCTTTAGCTATCGTTTCGATATGCTTCTGCAATGTCAAAACATTGAATTCGGTCCAGAGTTGCATTCATTTTCAGCCAAGATCTTGTATTGACTCCTGGCATTGTCATCTTCAAATATGCCCGTGCCATCAGGGAAGAAAAACTCCATTGATGGAAAGATATGGTCATCCAAAGTAGCAACTTTGTGTATTGATGTGGGTTGTAATGAAAACTCTCACCGTGAAGACCTCTGTAACATGTATGATTTTATTGTGGGAGCTGTATGTGAAGCCAGTGGACCGTGCTATACCTACTCTAGGAAGAGACACAACGTCAAGCCAGGGTGGAATAAACATGTGGCTGATCAATACGCTGAAGCCAATAATGCTTTTGGGGCCTGGGTCTGGGCAGGAAGGCCCAGAGAGGGGCCTGTCCTGAATCTCAAAAAGTGTACAAATGCTAGATATAAATATGCAGTTCGTTATGTCAACAAACATACAGAAACATTGAGAGCGGATTCTATGGCTGAAAAGCTCCTTCATAATGATGTGACTGGCTTCTGGAAGGAGGTGAGAGCTCTGAACAGGGCCAGCACATCGTTACCATGTACCAGAGGGAGTATCTGGAGTCGATAACATAGCTGAGTTGTGGAGGCAACATTACTCTACTATACTTAATTGTGTTAAAAGTGACCCCTATAAGGTTGGTAATGTTGTGAAAAGTGACACAGTGGGAATCACAGCTCATGAGGTTTATCGAGCAATTGCACAGCTAGCTGATAACAAAGCAAGCGGCTCTGACCGAGTCACTGCAGAGCACCTTAAACTGGCAAGCCCGAAGGTTGCAGTTCTTCTTGCCATTTGTGTTACCGGCCTCATGACTCATGGTGTGTTGACGGACTCCATGTTGACTGTTACTTTGGTCCCTGTCATTAAGGATAAAGCGGGCAAGGTAGGGAGCTTGGATAACTATAGACCAATTGCTCTAGCCAGTGTGTTATCTAAAGTCCTGGAAAGAATTGTGTTAGATAATAATAATAATAATAGATTTAATTTGTTAGCGCTTTTACAGGTGCTCAAAGACGCTTTACAGATAATAGTGAAGATAAAAAAAAGAGAAGAAAGGAACAACAAATAAATATATAGTTAAAGTCAAATAATAAAAAAACAATCACACATGAAAAGCCAGATTGAAGAGGTGAGTTTTTAGATTGTGTTCTTATTTATGTACCTCAGAGAACCAGTTTGGCTTCAAGGCTAAGCATGGTACTGAGCTATGCATCTATGCTTTGAAGGAAATGGTAGAAACATATAGAAGACAGAATTCCAGTTCTGATTGGTTTAATTGATGCCTCTAAGGCTTTTGACCGAGTTAACCATCATAAACTGTTTTTAAAATTGAGATAAAGGGGTGTGCCCAACAGTATAATTAGGATCCTGGCTTATTGGTATGCCAACCAGAGCATGCGGATAAAATGGGGGAATGCAGTTTCGGCGCCATTTGGTGAAGGTAATGGAGTCCGCCAGGGGGGGCTCCTCTCACCATGCCTTTTTAATATCTATATGAATGATCTATCAGATGATTTAAGTGTCTGTAAAACAGGATGTGTGATTGGTAATGTGATTGTAAACCATCTTATGTATGCCGATGATTTGGCTATTGTTTCTCCTAGCAGTGCTGGATTTCAACAGTTGCTAAATGTGTGTTCTGATTATGGTGTCCAATTTGATGTTAAATACAATGCTAAGAAGAGCGCTGTAATGATCTGCAGAGCAACAGGGGATAAGAACCTTGGTTTTCCAACATTCTATCTACCAGGACAGGTGCTGTCTGTTTGCTGTAAAACTAAGTATCTGGGACACATCATTACAGATGAAATGGCTGATGATGATGATGACATGTATAGACAGCGGCGTGTCTTATATACACAAACTAACATGTTGGCTAGAAAATTCTCTTGGTGTTCAGATAAGGTTAAGGTGAACCTCTTTAGAGCTTATTGCACTCCTCTCTATACTGCCCCCTTGAGGGTCAAGTATAAGAAGGCGAGCCTCCAGAAGCTCCAGGTTGCTTATAATGACTGTTTGCGTATACTGCTTAGAAAACCAAGGTGGTGCAGTGCAAGTGAAATGTTCTGTAATGCACGAGTCAACACGTTCCATGCTCTCTTGAGAAATCTGATGTACAAATTCATCTGTCGATTGAATGTTTCTCATAACTCTGTCATTATGCTGCTTTCAAATCCGTGTCTCAGTGCTGTACGATACCAGTCACCTCTGTGGAAACATTGGTATAACTGCCTTTTTTTAAATTTATATTTTAGTGTTGTATGTCTTTTAATAATGGACCAAGAGTCTCTTCAAATAAAAGCTGATGATGATTCAGTATATTCAGGTAGTCAACTGACCTCATTCTTTGGGAACATAACGCTACTGAACCAAGATCATAATACTGCCCCCCCAGGCTTGTACGGTAGGCACTAGGCATGATGGGTACATCACTTCATCCGCCTCTCTTCTTACCCTGATGCGCCCATCGCTTCTGGAACAGGGTAAATCAAGATTCATTGATTTGGTTTTAATAATGCGTTGGACAGTTCTTAACCCGATTATAGTAGCCTCGAAACTGATTAACATCCTTTCCACGACCACAGGATATGTCTTCCGACATGGTTGTTTAAGAAATGAGAAGCTAAACACCACAACAGCTAGGATTAAATAACTTGTTGCCAGCTGAAACATAGTATTCCCTGCAGTAATTATCCAATGGAAGGCTCCTAAAGATTGGCTAAGTTAAATCCAGTTGGTGACTTTTTTTTTGGACGGGCAGTGTATGACCATGAAACTAACCAGTTTAATGCTTACAGTAAGACCAAATGTAATGCTTTTTTTTGCTGAACCTATACGATATATACGGATGCAAAATGCAAATAGACAAAGTGTAGTAAAATACACACAAAGCGCAACGTATATTGCAACTTCCACAATTACTTACAACCATTTTGTCGTGGCTATAACACATATTGACAGCATTCTTGGGCGGCATCATGTTCCACAGTCCGTCACTGCCGAGGATGATGAACTGATGCCGACTGGGGTCAAGGGTCATCATGGTTGTATCGGGCTCTGGAGAAACCACAAATTCCCCGCTGTAGAAATCGTAGCTCCAAAGATCACCTTTCAACAGAAAACTAAAAGTTATCACCTCTGGAGGAACAAAAGAGTACTGCAGGAATGAGTCCTAAAACACGGGAATGAGTTAGCATTGAGGCACCTCTGATTCGCTTGTTTTTTTTAAAGGGCTATTGGTTATAGGCCTGAAATGAGTTCTATGCACTGGTTAACAAAAGCTTAGAAGATTTTCACATTTTGTTCTACAACATAAAATACATCAGTAACTTCCTCACTTGTGCATGTCTGAAGCATGTCATAAAAAGGGCAGTTACTAACAAGTGGCTAATTGAGACTACTAAATGTCACCATGTGAAAAATTAGCCGCGTTTAGCTTAGCGATGTTGACGTGAACACATGGCACCTTGCTGTAGTTATTTTATTGCCTAACGTTAGCTTTTTAATTCTTGAAATCGCATTAACACTTCAACTTTGTTTATTTGTGATAAGTGTTGTTAATATGTGGACATTTTACTGCTAAACTAAACGTGTAAATATCTTAAACCTGTTTGCCGCAGAGATTATTTCTTGCAATATCCCCAAAATCAGATGGAAAAATTATATTCATTTTGTCGAGGGAGCCCTTGCTATGCTAACTTCTGGGTGTGCTGACAAAAATAACCCCTCCCTGAATACTCATATCATCAAACTAACAGTGCGGACACTCTAACAAACAAACAAACAACAACAACAAACTAACTAACAACAAACAAAGGGTGTGATCTTTACCGAGGGATCGGGCCACAGCCAGGAAGGGGATCTGGTCAATGACTGTGCTCCTCCTCACGGGACCGTTATGGGTCAGCCTCGGCCTCTTCCACACTACACGGTTCACACCAGATTTCTTCATAACGCTACAGAAAAACAACAACATTTGATACAAAGCCTAGTTTGACAGGTAATACAGCAACGATATAAGGAACAATAGGCGGAAAAAAACATCTGCCCTGTGTAGCAATGTTTTTCAGGATCAGTAAATGCAATCCAACATTCAGAGAAGTGTTTTATAAGGTCTTGTCACAAATTCACCTGCCACCCAGCCGCTCGATCCTTTCTTTTTCCTTAGGAAGCTCAGGTTTATGGTCTTGTGTTATTTCAAGTGCCTGGAGGGTTATATCAGAGTCATTTTCTCGCACTCCAACCACCACTGCCGAATCCCCCACATGGGCCACATACATGTGAACCCCGCGGATCACAGTCACGCTGGCTGTGGTGCCTGATGTGCTGGGCAGGCCGGTGATAGTCTTCGGCCATTCCGCTGTAAAGGGAAAAGATACATAAAAAAAAGAAATGTTAACTCCATGATTCAATGTGGTCAAAGTTTGTAAGCGGGGGAACAGTGTCCATTATGAACAACAAGTGAGGATAGGTCTATTTTGTAATGATGGAAATGCAAAATAAAGGTTATTTAGGTATGGGAAAATATAAAATTATCATGGCCAACTATCCGTTTTACCAAATTGCACAGGTGCTCAAAACTATAAATGGCACTATATTAACTGGAATTACTTAGCCGCACATTTTGTTCAAAGGCAAATAATTGTTATTGGTTCAGATAGGAAACCCACTTTCTTTTCTTCCCATTTTTTACATCTTTCTAGTTAAAAAACATCTTTCAATTAAGGTCAACAACATACATCTAAATAACCCACATTTTTGTACGTTTACTATGACTGTGAGCTACACAGCTTTTTCAAGTCTCTTGTGAGAATATTGACAACTATGCCATTAATTGTTATTCACCATAATCAACTTATTGTGGGTGATTTATATCGTAATACAATCTTAGTTTGTTCCATTACTATAAAATATACTACAGATGTTGCCAGTCACAGATCAGAGCTGTTCCATAAGTCATAATGAGCACATAAACCAGGCTTACTTGAGTAAATCTGCCATATTTTGGGAGAAATTCGGTTTCATAACAAAGGATTAAAAAGTTTGACACCATGTTATGAAATAAAAGCATCCCTGCTATGTTAGGCTAGTGCTGTCATATTTTAATTCAGGTTAAACCAGTATTACATTCTAGTAAACAGACTGCAGTAGGCTACTTAACCACTGCACATATTTCCAACTCCTTTAGTCAGTCAGTCAGTCAGTCAGTATCCATTTGTAATCTACAAAATGTTAAACATGTTTTACTTCATAGTGTGATCCGAGCTTCATTTGTGATGTGTTGTGGTCTGATTATTGATTTACATTGTAATTGGCTGACCAGTATCCAAGATTGGGCATCATACAATTATCCGCATGTGACACAGTTAGGTAATGCAGAGACGATGACAGTTACAATGATATGCAATTTGCAGCAGTAAATATGGAATACATAATACACGTTAGCTTACGTAGCTCTTTCCACATTGCATGGTGACAGGCGATGAAGCCTTTCTTGAGAGCAGCACACACTTCACTGTGATCCTTCGACCAAAACCCCCGCTGCCTTTTCAATATCCCCCACAGATTCTCTCTGGCGAAATGTGCCGCTTCTCGACCCCCGTGGCCATCAAAGACAGCGAAAAAAGCCACAGACTTCCGAGTGTCGACAGCATGCTCCGAGGTTTTTCCCTCTGTGACCGGTGCGCTGCTGTTGTGACTGTCCTCATTAGATACACTCTCTACCCACATTGCAGAAACCGGGCCGGACTCGGCAGCAGCGTCCTGGTCGTGAGTCTCATTTTCAGTCTGTTTTGTAGCTTCACCCTCCGCCTTTCCCTGTCCTCCATGTCCCTGCGTTTTGGGGTAATCTTCGCCTGTCGTCGGCGACTGAGTCGGCTCATACTCGATTCTAATATCGACAACATCCTCCATGTATTTCCTCCCCCCTTGCTCCGAAAATGCACTCATACGAAATATTATTCCCTCTTCCATGATTGAGAACATATAATGTTATATATCTATGAAAGGGCACATGTAAGCTAATTTTAGCTTGCAAGCTAAACCTTTTAAAACCGTGTTTGCCGCGACTGTACAGCCGAAGGCTTCCTTCCTTTTTGTTTATCTTCTCCGAAACGTCCCGCTGTACGTGATGACGTGCTTGTTTCCCAGCTGCAAGTATGTATGGAACGCCGGCTACTTTGCTGCCTTCGTGGGCGCTCTAAATAATTGGAAATTGCAATCTCATCACATTACAGACCACAAAAAACTCTCGAGTGTGGCCCTTTTAACCTTTCAATCAAACGCTTGATGACATAATCCACCATGTGTGATACAGTAATCCAAATTGCTTTAATTTCGCTTTCGTATGGAAAGGTATAATGTCAAAATAACTTAACCTAAAATAGACTCAAACAAATTAAGAGACCTTAAAGGTAGGGTAGGTAAGAATGGAGAAACCAGCTCGAGTGCGCCAGCATTTGAAAGTACACAGCCGAAAAAAATCTGCCCCTTCCTTCAGACTTCATTATGCTGCGTGCGCTCACAGCGGACGCGATGCGATGTTTGGGGGTGGCGCGATTACATGTAAAGTCAATAGGCTTGTTTGAGATTATATGAGGTGTGATTAGTGCCAAAGAACAGATAACTAAGCTAACTGAGCGGAGAACTGACATGTCAAGGTGCGCCAACGCCTCCATCAATTTTGAATGGGTTGACGTAGAATACAGGCGATGTCACGACGATGTCAGACGTCACGGCGACGTATCATAGGTTCGCTCAAAGTACGCGCTCACGCGGCGACGGCGCAGCTTAGAAAGCGATATCTTAAACTTTGCGCGTTGATAACATGCGTGTGGATAAGCGCGTGAATAACGCACGTCTCGCCTCCCTTAGCATTGTATAGCATTATCCTAGCATTATTGGTCGAAGGATTCCGCTCCTAGTAGTTTGGAGAGTGTTATGGTACACTTTTTCATCGGCACAGTATTGGTATCAGAAGAGAGGGGAATAATTAATAATCATAAGTATGATAATATTTGCTGGTGTTGTAGTACTCGAAACCGGTCTCCAGACCACTTTTTAATGGTATTGGTCTTATCTCGGAATCGACTGAATTTGGTCTCATTCTTGTCTCGGTATCGGACCTTTAGGACTCGAGATTTTATGTCAAGACCACGGCTGGGGCTGGTGATGTGATCCGGTTCCGGTTTCTGTGGCATGTTTCGATTGCCAGTTTGTGGCTTGTATGTCTTGTGAACGCAACGCTGGCATAATATGATGTGGCCTGCTGACATGACCTCTAATAAACACACAGGACTAAAATAATACGTGTTTAATTCAGCCCAGATACGGTGACTGCAGGCCAAATCCATTAATGCGGCATATATTGAAGTTGATGTTCAAAGTTGCACCGGTATGAGGCGCAGTGAGAACCACGCACCTGTCAGAATAGCGAATGGGCACATTAGAATTTCAGGAGAATAATGAAGATGTGATTGGTTGTTCCACTCTCCGTTTCTCACGAGAACAGCGCGCTGCTGTTTACATTAGTGTGGACTGGACCGACTGAAACTGACGGCAATGGTATGTGTGTGTAACACAAACATAATAAGTAATTGGATAGTGTTTCTCAAATGAAGGGGGAAAATAAGAAAATAAAGTAATGTTTTAAGACTCAGTGCGAGTTATTACTTTCTTCCTTTACTTGGCATTCTTCAAAAATACACAGACATTGCAGCACATCGTTTCACGTCTTTGTACAGCCTTTCTCAGCAGTAGAGTAATGTGTTGGTGAACCTTGGTTTCCCCCTGACAGCTCATTTAAAGGTATACTCAATTCAATTCAATAGCTTTATTAGCATGACCTCAGTTACATATAGTATTGCCAAAGCTCTGTATAGTTGCAACATCTATACAAAATATATATACAATATATATATACTCCCCCTTGTGGCCAAAGGGGGACACAACTCTTGTCTTCAAATGTATGCTTGAGTGCAGCAAAATGTAGCTCAGTGACTATTTTGTCAACTAAGCATAAAACAATACATATTTTAGTAAACGGGACATTATAATCTCCGCACATTAACTCTATGTTTGCCTCTGCCATGGTGCCAAAATGAAACAAAATAATATAAACAATATAGGGGTTGCTTCTTCTCTGAACATCTATGTATACTGCCACCCTCCATATCAAATAAACCATGAACAAATACATAAAGTCGTGTTCACTGCAGCGATCTATTTCACACACAAAACTATGAAAACTTGGTGATATGGCGTTTTCTCCTGGAGAACAAGGGAAGACAGGCTTCTCCTGTTTTTTCAGCCTCTGTTATCATTTTGATAAATTAAAAATATATATTCTTGTTTGTGGTTGTTTTTGCGTTCAGGGCCGTTTTTGCGTTCAAGAGGTGTAACATTATTTTAATACCAAAACTATATTGAAATAGAGTCAAGCTTGAACAGCAACTAGTAGCTGTAACATTACTGGGTTATTTGGTGATAACAACCAAAGTAAAGTAACTTCAGACGCAGACGTCACGTAGCTTCTCAGACGAGAGGGGTGGCGACGAGAGTGTCACGCTAGTTCTCTCGCGGCATAGTTCACGTCAGGGTAGGCGACGATCGACACGATTGTTAGACCCTCCATAAAAAAGCGGGCAAAAATCCTTGATTATGCGGGCTAAATTCCTTGATTATGCGGGCTAAAATCCTTGATTATGCGATTAAATATGCGGGGTTTTTATGTGATTTTATGCAGTGAAATTGCGGGAAGTTGAGAAATATGCGGAAAGTTGCGAAATATGCTAAATATGCGGGGAAAAAGAATAACCATTTTTTAAAATATTGGACTGTCTTATTTATTCTCTCTCACACACAACCTGCCACTAACGTTAAACCCCTTTACTATTCAATTAAACACATTCAATGTTTATTTATTGTAAAAGCAATTGGGCTATT
>NW_011357180.1:0-1928 GCF_000735185.1 Notothenia coriiceps
AGCTAAACTACAGCAATGCAGTTCATAGCTTTGAAATGACCTGTTATGAACTATAATATATATGCCTATAGTTTTGTGGTAACGTTCACGGTTTAGAGTTAGGCTAGCAACTCACAGCAGCAGTATGCCTACACTATTGTCATTAGTGGCGTGAACGTTACCACAAAACTATAGGCATATATATTATAGTTCATAACAGGTAATGTCAAAGCTATATGAACTGCATTGTTGTAGTTTAGCTGCAATATAGGCTATATGTAACATCTAACATTTACAAAAGTCACCTGTAATAGTTACCTTATTTAGGACTAGATGCCGTTTGCATGGTGGACAGCAGCAAGGTGATGACCTTTGAAGACAGCGCCACTGCAGCGCATGCGCACTTCTTATCTCATAATTATGACTCTCATTATTTCGACTTTCTTATCTCAGAATTATGACTTTTCACGGGGATTTAACATTTTTTTAAGTGGCGGAAATGGGCTTCCATATACAACCATCCTCTGCACCAGAATATATTTCTAACCCAAGGAAAGCTTCAGTTTCTCTCTGTTTGTCTTCCTCAGTTGTTCTCTCTTTCTCTAGGAAGCAAGCTTCTGCCATGAGTGTATTTTGGCCGGCTCTCTGGTACGCTAACACAGTGCTACCAAAACAAACTGCTTCAAACAGCCATTACTTTTTATGGCACTGAATTATTCAGAGCTAATACCGCGTGTGATCATTTGTCCATTTTCAAAAGCGGTACTCTTTCCATTACAAGGTGCCATCAGGGGAAGAGATTAGCAAAACTCAATCAAAGGATCCAATTTGGAGTCGTGAGTAACGGTCGGAAAAACAAAGTCAAGAGGTCTTTCAACAAATCACGATAAGTGACAGAGGACGTAGGAGAGTTAACGGTTAACATCCTTTTTCCACTTCTTCTTTAACCCAAACATCACATGGACTCTGTTGACAAAGTCCCAGGAGTGATGGATTGAGATTACTCAACTTTATGATGTGTTCGGAAATTATCTCGCTCTTTATCGTGCTGTTTGTCTGCGAAGGCGCTATCGCAGAGAAACACACAAGATGGACGACAGCCAGCTGAGGGAAAGAGGACGTCTGACTGAGGAAAAGTCTGGCTGCTGATCAACTATCACTGTAAATAGTCTGTCTGGGTACAAAGTGAGAGATATTCTTTCCTTTTAAAAGGGAAAAGGCCAACTGTTTTGAGAAAGGAAGCCATTGCACAACTAAGACACGTGCAAAGAGTCTGCAGTTGTTGTAGAGGGTATGTAGCTTTCTGATCTTCTTCAATACATCTAAAAAAGTCTCAAACATAAGTAAGAGGAATAGTTCAAATATCACGCTATTATTTACCAAATACCTTAAAGGTGGGGTAGGTCATTTTGGAGAAACCGTCTCGAGTGGCAAGAATTAAAAAATACACAGCCGGAACAAATCTGCCACTTCCTTACAGAGCCCCGCCTCCAACACACATACGAACACGCACATGACCAATGAGGGCACGAGATAAGTTTGTGCACAGATGGAAGGCTGACAGGCAGGTAGGCCATCCAGTTACCTTAGCCGGGCCGGCTCAGATGACTGGTCGTGCTTTTTACAGCGCCACGGCTTCCAGAGATGACATTTTATTATGGGTTTTTTGTCAAAGCACTTCAGATATTCATTGCTATCGGGATGTTAAGAGCATTCCATGGAATATAACAAAAAGTGTATCTCGAGCCGGTTTCTCAAACGTACCTACCCCACCTTTAATATCAATATTGAAATGTTCTAATGGAAGAGGATTAGGGCCACTTATGACACTGAAAATAGCAAAATTCTGACTCGAATCTCATAATTCTGTGCGGTTGACTGTAGGTGTTTTCATCAAATATTTACACAATGAGAGTTTCAATAAGATCTTCAGAAATGTGGATATAAAG
>NW_011357181.1:0-3378 GCF_000735185.1 Notothenia coriiceps
AGTGGGCCGCACCAACGACAGGACACTTGGGGGTTGGAGTGGGCCGGACCAACGACAGGACACTGGGGGGTTGGAATGGGCCGCACCAACGACAGGACACTGGGGGGTTGGAGTGGGCCGGACCAACGACAGGACACTGGGGGGTTGGAGTGGGCCGCACCAACGACAGGACACTGGGGGGTTGGAGTGGGCCAGACCAACGACAGGACACTGGGGGGTTGGAGTGGGCCAGACCAACGACAGGACACTGGGGGGTTGGAGTGGGCCAGACCAACGACAGGACACTGGGGGGTTGGAGAGGGCTGGACCAACGATGAGACAGGATCGGAGACAGGAGAGGGCCGGACCAACGACAGGAGACTGGGGGGCCTAGAGGTTGGCAGGACACCTCTGGAGGAACGGGAGTCTGAGTTGGCGGGGCCCCCGACTGAACAGGAACATGAGTCGTTTGGGACCGCCGACGGGACACGATGGTGTCGGCCGGACCGCCAACAGAACACTGGGAACTGGAGTTGAAATCATGGAAGCCGTGGCCGGGCCTGGAAATATGGAAGCATGCTACCTCCATGCATGCTGTTTTGAGGGCAGGCTCTCTGGCCTCTCTGCATAAGACCCTCTTCCACTCACCATGAATGCACTCAAGAGTGTATTTCATATTAGGCTCAATGTCCAAAACAAAAACTGCTGGGTCGTTCTGTCAGGGTTTGGTAGGGAAGTGGACCCAAGAGCAGTGCAAAATAATTAATCAAGTATTATTAACTAATTCAGATTCAATTCCATTCAAAAAAGCTGATTACAAAGAAAAACTAAACATTTACCAAACAGGGAGCAAGAGGTAGGATCTGGAAAACACCGACAGGGACAACCATTGGAACGATGAGGACGACCCAACAAGGAGCACAAGGGAAGACAAGACTATATAGAACAAGACTAACAACAAGACAAGACACAGCTGGAGGGGGCAAGCAGAAATAAAAGGGCAACAGGTGAACACATCAGGCCGTGTGTATTATCTGTGTTTCTGTCTCATTCTGTTGCTGCTATGACACGTGAATTTCCCTATGGGGATCAATAAAGGTCCATTTTCTCTTATCTTTTATTTAAAACTACATAATCCAGCATGCAACACTAGATGCTGTTAGTCAGATCCTAAATATCCTTCAATATAAAGTACATGTGGGACGTGTGGTATTTCATTTTTAACCCTTAAATGCTTTCTGTATCTTTGGGGATACATTCATTTCACAGGCTGTGTCAATGTGTCAAAGGGATGGAGTAACATGGGTAGAGTATGGGTGTAATATGAAATATATATAATGTGATACAAACGGGACTTTCATATCGCATCATCAGTGGAAACTTTGAAGCGTCAGGGTTATCAGGTGACCTTTGGCTTTCAGACTTACGTGAAAACCACGCTGTACGTGTTTGAACTTTTGACCTGAACATGTTGATCTCTTGAGTTTGCTGCACAGGGAGGGAGTGATCTGATGGTTAGAGTTGAGGGGGTCCAGATACCAGTTTCCTCCTGTTACACCGCGGCCACAGAGAATAGTTCACTCTCACTTTCTGGGAGGTGGCCTACGCATTATTTTCTTGCTTTGCTTATTAAATGCTTGATCGTTAAAAAATAGCTTTTAGTGTTCTGTGATCTTTGTTTGAAGACAGCCTCCGTGGTTTTGCCTCCATCTCCTCTCACATTTCCCTGAACCATGTCACACCGGCACAAACCCAACAGCATCTCTATCTGTTCCTCAGTTTCCTGCTCTCAGTTGAATCAGTCCGGATCCTGACTCATAACTGCAGCTCTAAAAAGAAATGTGCAGCTTCCTCCGGTTAGTACCAAAGTCTGTCCAGAACCAAATATCTCAAAAACTGACTCAAAAAATCACCAGTCACTTTTACATGTTGCACTATGTACATCATCTGTATCCTGCTTACTGAAGTAAACTGTTATTCTGTGTTGTTTTGTAATTATTGAGTTTTCTTGCATTTTAATGTGTGTTTTTTATACCTCGGGACTGTGGGAAACATTATGTCGATATTTCTGTGTGTAAAAACATATTTTGAGATTGACAATAAAGTTGACTTTGACTAAAAATCAGTTTGATTGGATATTTATTCCATTTGAATTTGATTGAAGCCGTGACAATCTGTGACTTTAAACCTGGTTATCAATGTATGCAAACACAAAGTAACTAGTAACTAAATCTGTAAAATAAATGTTGTGCAGTAAAAATATAAAGGAGCATAATTAGAAAATGCTCAAGTAAAGTTCAAGTAGCTCATTTTCTACCTCAGTAGAGTACATGAGTAAGTACAAGTAGTTACATCACACCACTGGCTATGTGTTACTTCTATGAGATATCTGATGGAGTTTAAGAAAGCTTTCATTTTGAGAGTCTGAGAGTTCCTAATCATGTCAGATTTCACTGAGGCTTTTCCACTTACTGGTTTAAGAGAGAAAACACATTATTACATATCAATGGATGTTAATATATTTTTCTTTACTATATGTTATTTTTGTTATTCATACTGTTAATCAAAAGTACACACATCCTTTCCTCAAGTAGAAGTACAGATACTTGTGTTTAAAAATACTCTGGTGAAAGTAGAAGTACTGACTAAACTTCTTTACTCAAGTCAAAGTAAAGAGGCTTTGAAATGTACTTCAGTAAAAAGTACCCATAACTAGCAGCTGTTTTAAAGAGTACCTGACCTCCCTTTATATTAATAGAACAATAATGTCATTGTTAGCTAATGAATGTTTCCATGCTGAACAACGGCAACATGACAACGTTTTCATTGGTCCCTCTTCTTTAGAGAAGACTAGGAAATGATGGATACACGGATCGTGTTCAAATCAATAGGCACGCAATGACTCGCGGCAAAATAAGTCGGCGGAATAATAAACTTTTCGTCCGTAGATTGACGGGACAAACTAGAGAATGCAATTCCTGAAGAAATTACTAGTGGGAATGCTTTATGCCGAAAAGCTGACGTTAAACTGCTATGCTGAAATGTAATGTGTAAGAAGAAAGGGAAGAATTTAGATTAAAATTAAATGTGTAAGAAGAAAGGGAAGAATTTAGATTGAAATTAAATGTGTAAGAAGAAAGTGTAGAATTTAGATTGAAATGTAATGTGTAAGAAGAAAGTGTAGAATTTAGATTGAAATGATACATGAACACTGGGGGCTTGAATGTGTGATGAGAGAAGAAAATAAAGTGAAAAGGCTTGGAAAAGCAGCAGAATATTTTAACTGCAAACTTCTGAACTAACTTGATGGCGAATGATCTGTCGCAACGGCATTTGATGACACCCCATAATACGCTTAGATGCGTTGATGGCTGCATCGTTACCAAACCTGTGAAGTTT
>NW_011357182.1:0-3262 GCF_000735185.1 Notothenia coriiceps
GTATGCACACAGCAGAGATAAGCTCTAATAGATACAAACATGATTTATTGCTGCTGCCAGTTCCATCACAGCAGTCACACAGGTAAGAGCTCTATACCACGGAGAAGACAGTCACACACACATATCACCGTCATCAACCCTCATGATCACAGACAAGCCCATTCACTGAGGTCTACAGACACTGCAATACTGTCTGGGGTGTGGTTTTAAAACACAATATACCATGCAATGAAAGGAAGAATCCTTGTATTGCCATGTTAGCAAGAGCTATGATTGTCTGCTCTCACCTAATAATATAACAGAGTGGTGCAGTAATAAGTTCTAAAACTCTGAAATGGCATTTTACCACATCGCCATCGGTTCCCTTGTCTCGAAGTCAATAATTAATTGAACGTGTTTGTGTTTAGCCTGAAATTAGGTCTCTGGTTAACACAAGCTCACAAGATCTTATTATTTTGTTGTACGAAAAGATGTGTCAGTGATTAACCCAATTGTGATTGTCCAAAGAAACATTTTCTATGTGTCATAAAAACAGCGTTGGCTAAGAAGTGACTAAATGATACGACTCAGTTTTCCTTGTCAGTTATAGTCTGTGATGTGACAGTTTTTGTTTTTGTGTTGAATATCAAGTATGGTGCATGCCGTAGACAGTGTCACCAATGTCTGTTACTGTGCTAAAAAGACAATTAAAAAAAAAATATATATATTTATTTATTTTTACAGGTAGAAAAGTGCTTATTAATCCAGCTTGAACCAACATTTTGTGGGTTAATGTGGGGTCCGTCTGATTTATTTTGGGCGCGATCATAGCTCTAGTGTTATTGGCTCTATCCACAGTGTCTTTCGGTTTGTTTTGTATTTCCACCACTTATATCCAAACTAAAGTATCTCTAAAAACTATTGAATGACTTTCTGTTCAATTGCATATGATAATTTGTTGTACCCAGAGGATAAAGCCTACATATACTGATCAGAGCTCTAACGCTAGCCTTGGGGTCTATCTATAGGATTACTAGTATTATTTTTTTTTGCAATTCCACCCTTTTGTTCCAGAGTGAAATATCTCTTCAACTAATGAATGGCTTTCCGTAACATTTTGTATGATCATTCATGGTATACCTAGAGGATTAAGCCTCAAGATACTGATGCCCGAAAAGGTTTTGAAAAATTATTCCCAACCTCCCTACGGTTTACCTGCTAGCGGAGAAATGCTCTCCGCGGACCCATTCTCACAGCGTTATAAACCTTTTTCTTACTCAATATCAAGCCACACATTGTTTTTACTTCAGCTGTGAGTGTTAGTGTGTGCTCAGGATGAGTTTAGCTTGTTCTTGCTGTATTTGTTTTGCCGACACGGAAGCCCTGGCGAGCCCCAACAAGCCGTTTAGGACAGAGAGTGAATACACATACTATACAGAGATGCTGTATGAGAAACCAATGTGAGTTTGGAAAATTGCACAATATAAATCTATTAGACCTCAGCAATGGCATTATGATCAGTGGAAATGGCCATGACATGGGACCTTTAAGAACTATCTTTTGAACGTGTATTATTGTGGTTAAGTGCACAAAAATGTGTTCACTTAGCTAATGCTCTCAAACTTTTGAAGAGTCTTATAGTAAGTAAGCCAGTCGAGTTCACTTTATTATGGAGCATGGTATTGAGAGTAGTCTAAATGGTGATAAAGGCCTCTTTCAAACCTTTCTCTTAGATATTTATCACTTGATTAACATTTGATTGAATTTGTGCAAAGCGTTTGGTTGCATTCTTAAGAAAATAATATTCAGAATGAAGGGTGTATGTGTAAAGGATGTAGTGAAATCCCTTTACCTCCTTTATGACAAATGAGAATGACAAGACAGACAAGTGAGGTGACATGGGAGCATTTGCTGTTATTGCAGATTGAACGAATAATGTTATCCAAACTCACTTCCATACTGGTGAGATTACAGCGGTGAGTCCCAGCAAACCAGCCACTGTTGGAGCACTGGTCAATGTCCACGTCCTGCAGGTTCACATCCACACGAACCACACCCCTGCCAGAGAGAAGAAGGGGAAATAGGAATGAATGTTGAGTAAAGTTAGCAGAAATCCTGAGAGGGAAATCACGAGAGAAAACTGTGCGAACGGAGCAATCACAGAGAAAGATGAGAGAGAGCGGCGAGATAAATGGATGGATGTGATAAGGAGACGGAATAAAAAATTGAAGATGCAGATAGATTGGCATAAATGATAAGAAAAAAGTGAAGAAAATACACTTCATTGGGTATGAGAACAGTGAAATTAAAGGGGAAGGAAGGATAAGGATAGGATAAAACATGAGGGACATCAATGTAGACATTAGACATTGGGAAAAAGAGAAGTGGAAATGTGACAAAATAACACGAGGTTAGGCAAATTGGTGCGAGGCAGGAGGAAGGGGAGGCAGAGAAGGCCAGAGTGAAATAGAGGAAAATTAAAAAGAACAGGAAGAGTGATGCTCAAGGGAAGTAAGGTCAACGGTGGAGGAAGGGAGGACGGCAGGGTGGCAACAGAGAGGAATTCATGAAATAGATCGGAAGTGGGAAAGGGAGAGAAACACAGAAGAAGAGACGAGAGAGCAGCAGATAGAAGCGGAGAGGAAAGTGAGTGAAGAGAATAATTAGCGATACAGGGAGAGAAGCGGAGAGGAGAGTGAACAGGCCTGTTAGCGGCAGACAAATATTTACACATGGCGCTCTCCAAGAAGAGGAAAGTGGACAGTGAGAACAGAGCTTTTAACCCTGAGTGGACGGACTCATTCATGTTCATCCTGCCCACTGGGAGCACAGAACCAGTGTGTCTCATTTGTTCAGAGAGCGTGGCGCTCATTAAAAGTGCCAAAACGCCACTATGAGACAAAACACAAAGTGTTTGACCAAACATTCCCTCTCAAGTCAGAACTGAGGTCACAAAAAATAAGCAGTCTCAGAGACCAATATGATCAGTCCACCAGGATCAAACTTAAAACTAAATATTGTTCCAGGGCAGGCTAACCGAGGCTAACCAATGAGCACATGCATGTGTGTGAGAATGGCCCCGACACCATTTCAGCCCAGATTTAAACTCCTGGAGGACAAGCTCCAGCTCAATTCTCGCACTGAATTTTAAAAAAAAGTGAGTGAGGGACTGCAATATAAGAGGGAAAGAAAGAGAGACTTTAAAACTGTTCAATTGTTATGATGTGTAAAGACTGATATTGTTCTATAATCGTCTGAAACTGTTAAGTCATGATGTGAAACG
>NW_011357183.1:0-1748 GCF_000735185.1 Notothenia coriiceps
GTCAACTAATATTTTTAAATTAGAGTTAGATTAAAATCTGAGTTTTCCCTCAAGTGTTGAGCTGCAGTGGTGTACAGAGTATATTTAATCAAGTACTGTAGGGGCAAAGGCAAATATTATTATTTGTACTTCAATACAGGGCTTTGGGAAATGTACTTCTTGCACCAGAACCAAACCGACGACTTGACCGGTCTTTAAATAAAATTGTAAAGATCTTCATATGACTTTACACCACACATGTTTGCTTCCTTTGTTTCTTTTCAATTAAATTCAAATTGTAACTAGACACTCTTCCCCAAAAGAAACAGATTGTTTGACTGCTTAATTTTAGTTTACTTGATGCATTATCAATTCATGTGGTTTTAAAGAAATACACTGTTTCCGTTGTTTTATACGTTTCCGTTTTTTTTAGTTGGTGGACCAGGTGCTCAATCAAGCAAAGTGCAAACTGGTGTGTCTCATTAAGTCCGGGTATTTAACATGAAGGAAGATGGGGGAGGCAGCTTTGAAGTAAATGATAAGATATCATTGGTGTGCTGGTTGCTATGGATGGCTGCCCAGAGATAGATTAACAATAATCTACAGATTTTGTATTAATGGTACATTTATTCTTTTTGTGTGATTTGGATGTCTGCTCCGTTTAGCTACCCCCGTCAACGCAGGTGGTATCTTCGAGTTAGGTGATCAAAGCCATTTAAGAGGGGAGAAGATAGCACTTTTTGAAATTGTCCTGGTCTTCTGGTGCCAGAAAATGTAAAAAACAAACAAATCTTAAGGCCAAGGCAACATTTAATAAGACTGTAAACATTTATTGAAAAGAAAATAGAGGTGAAATCCAGGCTTTAATCCTTGAAGTCCTGCTCCTCGTCCTCTAAGTGGACCATCTGCTTCTCCGCCTTCAGCTGTCTCACTCCTGAAGAAAGGAAGACAGGTTGTCAGCTAAAAAACAAAACACACTTCACAGATGTTTGGTTGGAGAGGTTTCTTCTCTGAGACAACAGGGATATCTGAGGAGAATGGAACTGAGAGAGTCCCAAACCTGGACTCAGTTTGTGTTAGTGTGCTGACCTGGTATACGTGGAGGAGAGTTGAGGACGGGTGTGTCTTTCCTGCGAGGTTTCTTCTTCTGGACGTCCTCCTGGTCCTCTGAGCAGAGAGCCTTCCCCTCCTCTTCACCGCCCTTCATCTCTGACTTCCTGCCCACCAGGCTCTCCAGCGCCGACTTGTCTGAGAAGATATCATTCAGGTAAAAATCAATGTCAATTAAAAACAATCTGGGGATTTTATTCCTTGAAAATTGGACAAAAAGAGCTCAAATGATGATTTAATGTTTCAATTATGTTGTACTTTGTGCTGTCATTCAGCTCTGTGCTCACAGTGTTTGCTCTCCTGTGTCATCAGTCGATGTTCAGGCTCCAGGGTCGACCTCACA
This sequence comes from Notothenia coriiceps, assembly GCF_000735185.1. Taxonomy (NCBI): domain Eukaryota; kingdom Metazoa; phylum Chordata; class Actinopteri; order Perciformes; family Nototheniidae; genus Notothenia; species Notothenia coriiceps. Next base: position 1,433 of record NW_011357183.1, read on the forward strand.
CAGCCAGTCGTCATCTCTGAGGCCCTCGGGACTTTCTACACGTATCACATAACACACACACACACACACACACACACACACACACACACACACACACACACACACACACACACACACACACACACACACACACACACACACACACACACACACACACACACTCCATTATTCATGAGAGGACCTTATGACACTAACAAAGGATAAAGCACTTCAACGCTGTGTGTGTGTGTGTGTGTGTGTGTGTGTGTGTGATTGCCTCATCGACACGTCTGCTTTACTTTAGATAATACTGCATGAACTCAAGCGTTGATAAAAT
>NW_011357184.1:0-1435 GCF_000735185.1 Notothenia coriiceps
ATATTCACGTACATAAAATAATATCAGCTACATGCTAATGCTACAAACACCGTCCGAACAGACAGGAAGTCGAGTGTGTCGACAATGTCATGAACATCCGGTTACAGAATAAAACAGTGTTATCAATTTAAAGTTGCGCCACATAAATATTGATTTTATTCCTTACAATATTGAATATTAAACTGAATATAAAAATGTCAACTGTATAGTGTGATTTTACGTCCAAGAGAAGCTTTGGAGCAGAGAGTGGTGATCCAGGTAAAGAAGAATAAGTTAGAAAGAGACATGATCTTTTTGACTATTCAACCACATCCAGAGACAATCAGCCCGAGGCTCGGCCGGGCCGTGACATCTCCATGACTTCTCCATTTGAGTTTCACAGTATCACTGTCTCTCAGTTTGACTATACGTGTCAATAATCCTGCCTATGATTCGGTGTGCCTGTGGTCTTACTGATTATTCCTCCGCTTGTCTACGCTGCGTTTGCTTCTTTGTCTTCACAGAGACAGGCGGAGGGATCCCTTATTCCCTCCTCTCGCATGAAGGCCAACTCTTTATCAGTCATCCCTGTGGAGAGAGAAAAGAGGAAGACAGGGAGGAGGAAGGGACGTTTTATAGTTTGAAATGGGTAAACAGGAAAGTGAAAACACGGGGCTGTGACACACTGAAATAAATATATGATTGCAAAATCTGAAAGGATGATGAGGTTGAAGTCATGCATGGCAGCATGTTGACGGGTCCATTTTATTTTTCACCAGGCTCCAAACTAACTTCCTGGGGACACTTTTATGTTACATTTTATTTCTGGGCAGCAGATTTAAGCTTTACAAAAAGGACTTTTAATCCTTTGAGAATGTCAAAGACAGACTCTCTAGGTCTCCAGGTAATTATCGACCCCTGAGAATGAGGCTTTAGAAGATTTTGGATAAGCATTACACTCACAAGTTGTTACAAATCAGCCTCTCACAATTCCCTTTCATCACTTCCCTCCCACTCCTGCCAGCCTGTCAGTCTGCTGCAGCTTGGGATGAATTTATTATAGTTTTTAGGGTCTGAAGTGTCACTGACGGAGCGCTGAACTCACACCTCCAGGTCACCGCTCAGCTGATCTGCATTCTGGCTGCAGAGGGGTTTAGTGCCCTTTAGTTTTTGGGGGCAGCAAGTGAGTGACCAGACTAGAGTTCCAAATACCTTCTCTAAAAAAGTTTAAAAACCTGCTTATATGCTATATAAATAATGGATGAATTGTTTTCCTTTCATCGATTTAAAGAGGCCTTATTATGCTTTTTGGGTATCTCCCTTTATTATGGTGTGTTCTATAGGGTTTAATGCATGTAAATGGTCTACAAAAGCTTAAATCCCTGTGTTCTCTCCAGAGAAAATGTCTCTTCCAAACACTCCCCCCCCCCCCGACTGTCCATTGGACTCCTTTTAT
>NW_011357185.1:0-1122 GCF_000735185.1 Notothenia coriiceps
TCAGGACATCTCTAAGCTGTTGGCCAATCACAACAGAGCCGGCCAATTAACCAATCAGAGCAGACTGGGCTCTACATTTGTACTAAGTCAACTACCAAATGGTACATTCCAACAGCGCTCCGAGTTTATGAAAGTACCAGTTGCTTGGATTGACTCCTAAAAAATGGTGGTTAACCGTAATCCGACAGTGGCGTCCTGCTTTGAAACACAACATCTTGTTAATTTATCCATGTGGCACTGCTCCCTCAGCGAGGTGCCCCTCAACAAAAACACACCTGTTTGCAATCCTGGCTCCATGGAGGCACGAGCTCTCCATTGATATCAGGACAGCAGAAAGTCTACACATCTTCCGTTGCAGACTGAAAACCACCTGTTTCCAATACAGTTTGGCCAAAAATAAAAAAACTTCTTACGTCTGTACATACCACTCAAGCGATTTACCTGTTTGAAGCCATTGCAGCAATACTTTCAATGGTTTGGCTTATGGAAAGGATTCTGGCTTTATTCGGTTTGTATTTTGCGATTGCATGCAATGGAATGTCAGGGAATGGAATATATAAGAAGTCTATACAAACGGTATGTAAATACAAGTCCCAACAATGAAAACCACTATGAAAAGTGAAAATCACAAAAGGAAATACATTGAGAGGCTATAATAGCCATGAAGAGTATATAATGGGGTTTAATATACATATCATGAGGATTATTACATTAAGCTTAAAGCTTTAGAACAGTTTGCATTTAGCAGTTATACAAACTCTTATATCTGACAGCAGCAGTTTAGTTTTAGTCCGATGTTACGTGATTTGTTCTGGTCTTATAATAAATACATATGAATGTGACACGAAGTGAAATGCATTCCACCGACAGCTTTACATTATGTGATTCCTCTGGGAATATGTAAATGTTATCAGATCCAACAACCCATAAAAAAACTTTGATGTTGGGCTCATGGATGTGTAAATTGCATAATTAATTGAAATTGTTGTTTTGTTTCTGAATGCTTTGCTTTGCTGGTTGTGTTTGTGGGGTAAACTTCTGAAGCAATTGGAGTCAGGACTCAGAGTGACACGAGGAGAGCTGGAGCTTTGATGGCAAACACTGACGGTTTATTTGCTGAGA
>NW_011357186.1:0-2375 GCF_000735185.1 Notothenia coriiceps
TAGAATCGCCACTGTCGATGGGGATCAAAGCTGTCCGGTCCCACATGCTAAGTGCTAGCCAGAAAGCCGCGGCGTTTAAGTCCCGACTCTCCCGATGGCCAATCCGTGCCTCCCCTGACTGCACGTCGCTGACACACACCGCTGCAGACTCTCTGCACGGAGGAGCCACGGAGCAGCAGAGGAGCAGCAGCGGAGTCCGGGCGATGCTGCTCCTCCAAGGAAGAGACACATGTTCACTAAGCCAAAAAAACGATATCCGGTCCCAGAGATCTGCTATTTTAAAGTAAAGTCAACACATATCGACCCTAAATATAGTCTATATTAAGAACGAGAAAAGTCTTAACATATATATCGTTTTTTGTAAACGTATGACAAATGTGTGACGGTGATGACGTCAGAGCATCACCCTATGTGCCGGGGCTTAGCCCCGGACAGCCCGGCCCAATTTAACCCCTGGGTATTTGTCAGGGAGCTCCTATATGGCATTACCCCGCTGAAGCTCACCAAAGTTTAATATATTTCATAGTTCAAAGTTTTGTCAATTGTTTTGTTTATTGGTCAAATACTGGTTTCTGAGGAGTTTTACTGGAATGAAAGAGCACAAAGTGTGTCCACAGAAGCAACAAAGCAGCATACTGCATTAAACCTGACCTTGACTGAGAGGTTGAAGTTCATGTGGAGAGGAGGCTTCAGCAGTCTGTCTGTTTTATCTCTTGGGAACAATGCCTAAATCAATGCATTGGGTTGGCCACACAATTCATTCTCTTGTGCTTTGCTCTATCTGAATTATGATAAGGAGTTATCACAAGCTGTTTAGTTATGCTACCGTACAATCAATACTGTATATAGTAAATGTGAGGTAAAGTGTGTCGCCAATGTATCCGGTTAGAACTCAAAGTGTCGATGAGGTCTTAAAATGTATGGAAAGGGTCTTGAAAAATGTCTTACATTTGACTTCAGGATTCCTGCATATACCCTGATGAAGTTTTGTACTGACTTTGTGTTTCAGTTGACGGAGTGGTGAGCTCTCTGTGGAGCAGCAGGATGGAGGAGCTGTCTAAATCCTTGGAGAGAAGAATGGCCAACAAACAGACGCTGTGCTCAGCAAAGAGGTGTGTTCACAGTCACTATTGTGATTGTTTAAATTACATATTGACTGATAAATCTCAAAATCACGTGACCTTGAGCAACTTTGTTATTGTACTAAAGCTAATCTAAACAGGTGGACTTTTTTCTCACACTCACATTTAACACATTCAAATAATATATTAAAGAAGAGACAGAAATAAATATAAAAAAGGGGACATTTGTTTTTATTTACTTTTTAAGTTGTGCAGGAGCTGTACCCTGTGATTCATTATTTCAAAGAATCAGAATTATTTGTCCAGCCGCAGTGTATTTTTAGTCTCCCTTCACAGAGATGAAGATAAAGCGATTGGTTTCCCCATCCTTTTTTTGAACTGATTCTTCCTCTGTTTCTCCTCCAGCATGGCTAAAGGATTCATGTCACTGCTCGCATTCCTTGTCATCTTCATCATGTCAGTGTGCGATCCCCAGGTAAATGATGCACAGACACTCACATGCTAACAGAAGTGATGAGGAGATGAAGGGTGATGAAGATGAAGTGCTCACTGTGTTCGTTCCTCCTCTCTTTAGGGTTTTATCATCATGTTGGACAAAGTCGTCTCGTTCTCCCTGAACACTGAGGTGGGACTGTTCATCTTCATCATGCTCAGAGAGTCCAGAGAGGACAGATTCAAGTGAGGAACTCTGTCTTTTATTATGTGTTTTGCACACTTTCCTGTAGTGTGTTCTGGTTTGTGTGCATGTAAATGGTCTCCAAAAGCTCAAATCCATGTGTTCCCTCCAGAGGGGGTTTCTCTCCCACACACGAACTGCTGTTCTTTTAAACCAGGGGTGGGGAACCTTTTTCCTCTCAAGGGCCATTTCAATTTTTTCAACATCCTCCGAGGGCCGTACAAATTATTGAACTCTGCTTAAAAATACTAAAATCACAGCCCATTCATTTGGCCTTTCTTTCATGCTGTGCAAAGAAAAAGCAACCTCTTAATCCAGATATCTTACCATGACTCACGCATGCATTCACGTGCACGGTTGTGGCATGACCACCTCAACAGAAAGATATGGACACAAGATGTGTGCAAATGTATTTAGTTTCCTATCCATGTGAACATGATTTAAGTGGGGAGGGGGGGACCTAACCTCCTCTAGGGGGGTCCGGGGGCATGCTCTCCCGCGAAGATTTGTTTTTAAATGTTGAAGTTAAAAGCATCAATCTGGTGCACTTTGAGAGCAACATGAAGAGATCTATGGATACATCTCTCAACACCCATATGAAACAGAACTGTAAGCAG
>NW_011357187.1:0-1463 GCF_000735185.1 Notothenia coriiceps
CGTTTACATGCAGAAAAAGCTTCATAACACACAAGGGGAAGGGGAATAACCAGAAAAGTATGACATGGGAGCTGAACAATAAAAAATGTAAACCTTTTAAAACTTTATGTTTTACAAATATTTTTTGAACATTTTCAACATGATGGATAAATCCTTTTATGCTCCCAGCAACACACTGAACGTCAACTTTGCCTCCTTACTACACTCACCTCTACTTCAGTGGGAACAATGAGTGCGTCTTTGATTCGCACAGGCGGATGATGCGGGGATGCAATATAGACAGGAATAAACGCAGATCATCCTCTGGCTGCAGCCTTGACCGGTACTTGCTTTTGATCAAAGTCAATGCGGAAAACCCGCACTCACACAGGTAGGTGGAGGTGAAGGGAATGAGCACTCACACAGGTAGGTGGAGGTGAAGGGAATGAGCACTCACACAGGTAGGTGGAGGTGAAGGGAATGAGCACTCACACAGGTAGGTGGAGGTGAAGGGAATGAGCACTCACACAGGTAGGTGGAGGTGAAGGGAATGAGCACTCACACAGGTAGGTGGAGGTGAAGGGAATGAGCACTCACACAGGTAGGTGGAGGTGAAGGGAATGAGCACTTGAACAGCCTGTTTGGCGAGGTGGGGGAACTCGGTCTCCACAGACGTGTGCAAGTGACGTTTTCTGCCAGACGCTGTCTCCTCTCTCACTTTAGTAAGGGAAAGGTGGTGCTACTTGTAATTACTTTATATACTGCTGCTGGAGATATTAACCTTTAATAAAATAAGACAATGTTTACTTTATATTTTGTTTTAGCTGATAATCTGTATCTGTAAAGCAACTAAAGCTGGAGGAGTAAAAGTACAATAAAGCAACATTTGAATATTCTCACGGAAAGTACAAGTACCTATAAATTGTACTTAATTGCAGTACTTGCTCTACATTCCATGTGCAACAACAGCCCACACAATTGAAATAAGGTTTTTTTTTTAGTACTCCACCAGCTTAAAAAGACAAAACAGCTATAAAAACAGGTTAAGAAGTATTTTAAATGGTTATATCACATTTAGAAAAAGAAGGTCAATAGTCCAATAACTAGCTTCTTGGAACTTTGAACACATGTCACAGCAGCTAATATAAATGCATAGTGTTTCTCTCTCCTTATCTTTCATTGAATATTCATTATGATGCACATTTAAAGTTACAGAAAGGTTGAACTGGTGTAGAAGAACAGGCCAGTACACCTCACCTGGAAGGGGCTCTATTTATCACCTTTTCTGTAAACACTTTGTCAGTTAGAAAGCAAAGAGAGGAGACCTGTTCTCAGCTGATCAGCACTTACATTGATACAAAACAAACACCTCCTTCATTACTGTCCTGTTGTTTTATTCCAATTGAACAAGGTGGTACAGGAAATGTAAGTTCTGTGGTTTACATTTGATATACAGCAACATAATACATATATATATATATATA
>NW_011357188.1:0-1103 GCF_000735185.1 Notothenia coriiceps
ATAGAGACTCGATACTCTACTTGGCTTCCCCAGCAAGTATAGCCTGTGAGGACTCCCATACCTCCACTAGGCCAGGGACTCTATACCCTTCCAGCCGTTAGAGACTCCATACCCTACGCTGAAATACTTGCTGATTTACTTTTATATCTATATAAAATTCCCCGTACAGTCTATTCAGCTTTTATTGTCCGATGTTTATTCCAACAAGTTTAGCAAGCTTCTCAGCGCGCTTCAACACCGTCTTTCAACAATGTGACGCTGACATGGAGTCGTAACCCAGGTTTACAGAACTCTTTATCGTGACATTTGGCTTTATAGATTCAACCCCAACACAACAAAGGATATAGTGAGGCCCGGTCACTTCAGAATGACTTTCTGAAGTTTGCGTTACTCTCCTTTGGATCACTTATAACATAAATAACTCATCTCCAGCCCCGTCGAGCTTTGGATTTGTTATTTTGAGTCAGTCTTATATGGAGACTCAATACTACCATTTAACTACTCCAGACAGTATAACTGTGGGGACTCTGTACCTCCACTTTTTAAGCCAGGGACTTCAATACCCTTCCGGCTGCAGGAACTCAATATCCTACTTTACAACTAAAACACGTATTTGTATTGTTATCTCAAAAACACTGTGTACACTCTTCCGACAACTTCTAAAATTTGGAATAGGGTCAAATCACAGATTCACAGATTTTGGTATCTGCTTACCTTGTATTCTACAGAGCTCTGTTTTTAGTTGTCAGAAAAGGCCGAGGTGCTATCCCTGGACTTCTTCGTCCGCTTGCTGCTGGTGGTCTCTTCCCCGAAACACCCCACTCAGACACGTCGGGTCACCATTTGTTGGAGATTAGGAGGATGTTTAAAACCAACCTCGTCTCCGCGTGTCGTTTGGTAAGCTGGGTAAATTCGTAAAAAGGAAGGGATTAAGAAACACCAGAATGCAAGTTAAATAATAATCTTGTTTTAATGATACAAAGTAACAATACAAATACAAAGGAACTACTTCCTGCTCTTTCTCCTGTCTTACTCTCTGGTCAGCCTGAAGAAAAAGAGATCGAACCAAAGGAAAACACAGGCTTTCATACTAAAAACACAGG
>NW_011357189.1:0-1878 GCF_000735185.1 Notothenia coriiceps
GCTCAATAAATAACAAAGAAGACCTTTGACCGGAACTTTTCAAATTTTGTCTGGAAGATTTAAACTAACCGACATGTTGACCGGCGAAATAAAATTGAAACCCTGCCGCACGGTTCCCTCGTCCCTTGGAAGAGGCGGAGAAATGGGTGTTTTTCATCTGCTGGTGGACTACCGGCATAATATGTACTACAGCGTCTCCAGCGCTTTCGAGCGGTCTCGTGTGAACTGACACGTTTCTGGTGCTTATTGCATGTGGACGGAAGACATTTTTCATATTGATTTTGGTCCGTTTGCGTTATCGTCCTCGTGTGGCTCCAGCCTTAAGCACCACCCTCAGGAAAACATTTATATTGTTTTAGGTTTGCTGTATTTGTTTTTGAGTGGAATGAACATTACTGCAATGCTTTTAGACATTTGGTCTGGTTAATAAATTATTGGATGTTTAAGCGTTTATGTTTTTTTGACCTTGGATATAGTAGTTACCTCAAAGCCTTACATCAGTATTTTTTTCATAAACTAATGGAGATTCCAAACATTGATGACAATGAGCAGCCTCCTCCCACTAGATGTCCATGTGAAGCTTTAGAACTCAAGAGTTCAAGTTATTGTTACTGTTGAATATTCTCCACAAACTGACTACCGGACAGGTGCTGGAGAACACGCCATGCAAATTGATAATATATAACACCCCTGTGTGTGTGTGTGTGTGTGTGTGTGTGTGTGTGTGTGTGTGTGTGTGTGTGTGTGTGTGTGTGTGTGTGTGTGTGTGTGTGTGTGTGTGTGTGTGTGCGCGCGCGCGCGCGCATTTGGGGTTTCTAGCTGATATTTCAGTTGTTTTCTATGGGCTGTCTTTCCTGTAGCTCTCATGTTTTCTATTTACTGTAGTGTAGTGTGTCATTATTTGCCTGTGGCGGGGGGGAAGGGGGAGAGGTTTGGCTCTGAGATGTTCAGTCATCACCTTCTTGCTTGTTTGATGTGCAATAAACATGCATGTGTGTTAGTTATATGGTTGTCTTTTTTTTAATATCGTCCAAAGTATTTTCTTCCATTATGTACAGAAGAGATGATTCCAAGTTCCCCTCTTCACCTCATAACACACAAACGGAGATGAAAAAGCACTCAGATTATTGACTTAAGTAACAGTAGGAATATAACAGTGTAAAAATACACAGTTACAAGTAAAAGTACTACATTTAAAATTGTACTTAATTAAAAGTATGAGCAGATCAAAAGATACTTTAAATACCTAAAGTGAAAGATCTCATTATGCAGCATGGCCCAGTTTAAGGCTGCAGCCACACGAGAACGGTAACGATCGTATCCGCTACAGTTCTCTATCATATAGGTTTGGCCACACAAGGCCGACAGGGAAACGCAGATAACGGTAACGGGTCCCAAGGTGGGTAGATCTGGGGATGCAACTCTCTGGGGGGCCAAACTGCTCAGTGTCTACGCCCTGGCCTATACGATCATTTCCTGATAACGATGAAGCAATTAGCCCCGCCTCTCCCCACCTTTCCTGCTCAGAGATCAGCTGCTGGGCTGTCAGAAGAAAGGGAGGGAAAGAGAGGCTCCATTTATTATTCTTATGTTATTATATAGAGTCGTTATCAATTTGTTTTAAAGCTCAATAAATAACAAAGAAGACTTTGACCGGCACTTTTCTAATTTTGTCCGGAAGATATAAACTTTAACGGACATGTTGACCGGTGGATAAAAAAATCTAACGGAAACTGCCGCACGGTTCCCTCGTCCCTTGGAAGAGGCGGAACATAGTTCATGTATAGTTCATTTCGTAAGAGGTGCATACAGCAGACAGTAGCTAGCAGTTTTCGTCAGATACAGCCCACTCAAAAATATATTGTTTTATATAAAATT
>NW_011357190.1:0-11857 GCF_000735185.1 Notothenia coriiceps
ACACATTTCTGAAAGTGTTTTTTTTCTTAAAGACGTGCGATATTAAGTAGGCAAATTAACTCAAACACGTCATGTTACAATTATTTTGCTGCTTGCTACAAAAGGAAAACATGTGCGGCTCTCATGTCAGGGGTACTTGAGTGAGTGACATGCAGCAATGCTCTGCATGCACAGCAAACCACCAATCACAATCATTCTTGATCAGATCACAGCAGGATAACCGAGCTAGCTGAGCTTGCTGCTCGGATAATTTAAGATCCAGAAGTCCATGACTAAAATCCTTCATCCGGTTAAATATAGTTAAAAGAATACCAATTGTATAGCATTAAAGTTCAAGAAAGCATGGTTTGTGGCCAAAAAAACCCCGGTATTTTCTTCAATTCCTGTATTTTCTCATATCGCAATATATATCGGAAAATATATTGCAATGTCAGTTTTTTTCAATATCGTGCAGCCCTACCAGGTGTTTCTACTTTCTTTGTTGGATTGGATTTCAAAATATGAAAAACTAATTAACAATACAATAATTCAAGGTACCACTCCTGTCCAGCCAAAGGTTGTAAAGCAGCATGCCAACTGGCTGTCTCACAATAAGCAATGACGTCTGAACATCAAAGCCTAAGATTATTCACACCACTTGTAAAACAATGCATGCTCTTTTAAGAATGCACACACCTAATAATATAACCAGTTAGACTAGTTTTAATAGTTTAACCTTTAGCAATAAAACAATTGATTAGATGGGGAGAAGCCAATGCACCTGTTACCAGACACACTCCATTAACCATCAAATACAATGTAAAACCCGAGAGCTAAAGACCAACTTCACCTGCAGTGCCCAGTCGCTCTCTCTCCTCTTCAGCTTCCATTAATTCTTCTGCTCAAAATCAAACTTAATTCCAAGATTCCAGTCTCCTCCGTGTCATCCCCACAAACCAACCGCCTGAACAAGGCAAGTCTTCATATCTGCTGATTATCACATGCGTTGTATCTCTACTTCTCCCACCATCCAATTCACACTGTTCACACATTTCTATTTCTGTTTAAACTCCCCTTCTCACCCTCAGCTACTTCTTTCTTCCATTGAGATAGTTGTGAACATGTCTGCGATAAATTTGCCTACACACATTGCATACACACACACATAAATGCACACATTACCTGCGTAAGGGTTGCTCCTTTTCTTCCGGTTCCAAATCATAAATCCTTTTACAGGCATGATGTTATACTGCTACAAACATAGTGCAAAGTTTCCCAATTAAACACCAACACAAGTACCATGGCACCCCCAACATCAGTTTAAAGACTACACACTGACACACACACACACCCCCTCACAATCACACTCTGCAACCTCTGCACCGCCTCGCTGCACGCGTGCAGAGCCCACACACACGTTAGCCAATCAAAAACCTGTCACAAAGAAAGAGGGGTGTGTGAGGAGGGAGTGGTGCATTATAGGGGGGCCCCTAACCAGTAACCTCTCAACCCCAAGGTTGCTACGGTGATGTGGATGCTATCTGCCAGTGCCCACTGGTTGCCGGGGTGATGCAGCATGGACCATCAGTTCTACTAACGGGCCCCTTTCAGTTATCAAGTTGGGGGTCACACAGCCAATAACACACTTGTGAAATAGGCTTTGTAGAGCTAGACTGCTGCTCAGTCAAGCCTGAAGAAGGCTCAAGCTTTATTTGATGGAAGGTAGTTTGGTGAAGGAGAATGTGGCCTAAATACGGTTCTTATTCAAGAGCGTAAGCATCAAAGTTGCAGTAAAGTACTAATAAAAAAAATAATTGTATATGGCCACTTTGATCTCTGAGTTTCATGTCTTTAGGTTTCTTTGGGAACAGCTCTAACAATTCTGTGTTTGGAATCTGTTCCAGTCTAAGCTTGAAACTCTCCATATTTCAAATGCAAACTACAAATGACAACGTGTTTTTTCTCGTGTCTCCACTTCAAAATTCCCGTGAACATTTCATCTTGGCCCTGCCTCAGCCCTATTTCTCTTTTTTCTATGTCCTCTTCTCTCCATCCACTAATCTTCAGTCCTCAAGCAAACAAAGAGCTTTTTCCGTCTGATGTGATTATGGAGGGCTTTCACAAACATCAATCACACTCCGAGAGCATACAATGTTCAACTGAAGCAGAAACGATTGGAGAAACCGGCTTAATCAATAACACAGACTACAACTGTGATGTCCTCTTCTGCTTGAGTCTGTATATATACGTTTTTGTTTTTTTACCAAAGGTGTGTTTAAGCAAGTAAAAATAAAAAGTAATTATGACGGTGGAAAAACTCTCACCACCAGTGCTATGCTTACATTGTTTGCCTTAATTATAACTTGCAAAGCTTCCGGAAACCTTTTGACGACGATCCCTTTCCGCAGCGCAATTCATCACCACTGTTCTACTTTTCCAATCCAGCAGGAAACAGCGGTGAGAGACGTGTCACATCCTGTGGCTGGTGACGCTAAGGGACAATCTGAGGGAGGTGATTGGACGGGACAGCTGTCCGATGAAGGGCATTATTTTCCTCTGAGGTCTCAGTGTATGGTCGAGGGTTTGCAGTGGAGGAAGGATTGGCGACAGGGACAGGAAATAGAACAGGATATAGTTGACAGAGCCATCTCCCACAGGATGCTGGGAAATGCATCTCTGACAAAGGGTTAGTTCATGGTTATGGTGTGAAGTGTGGACAGGGAGAGGAGGTTAACTCAAACACTAAGACAAGTTATCAGTAAGAGAGGACGGAAAATGAGGTGGACTCAAAAGAATAAAAGGCTTTACGTTTCCCTGCAAATTTACATCGGCATGCTTCGTTTGTCTCGTACTTTTCACCCAACTTTTCTGACTAACAAACTTCTTCAACTTAGTTAACCCTTAATAGGGTTTCATTCAGCACAAAGCCTTTTCTACAGAGTCCTGCTTTACAAAGGTTGTGCACATTCGAATCGGGGAAAACCCCAGGACAACTCCCGTCTTTGAAGAGGGATTTACTAGTTGGAGTCTTGATATTTCTAGTTCCTTATTGCTCCCACCAGTTCATACATTCATTCATTGTTCAATCTCGGTTAATCTCACCATCTCCTGTTTCCTAAACAACCCCATTTTCTAGCTCCATTCATCTTTGAAAGCCTCACACTCCTGTTCTCACATGCTGCCGCAACTTTTCTCTGTCTGCCAGACCGTGAAAGACAACAATCCGATATGTGCGAAGAATCAGAGAGTGATAGCCACAAGTGTGGCTCTAGCATTCAACACACTTACATACACACACATATACACAACGTGAGGAGTTCCTGATTTTCATTCTCTATGAATTCCCTTTCATCCTTCCTGTCTTCCCTTCCTATGTTTCTTTACATAAACCCTACCTAAACTGTGGTATAAAATACAATGGGGTTGAGACACAAACAGACCTAAAGAATAACATGATATTGAAAAAACAGCTTAATGTAAAAATACATTGAGTCAAAATGTCGACCACAACAATCTCAAAGCCCTCCAAAAATGCTGAATGGGCCACCTACTGTCAAAGAAGTGTTTTGCTTATGAAAAAGTATACACTTTTGCATTGTCATGCCAAAACACACACATCAACACATTCAGAGTGAGGCTGAGCTTCTGTGGTTGAATGGGTTTGGTCTGAACTGACACGCAGAAGTGAAAACACTGCCACATGGGCTGCCTTGCATTTTAACTCTGCCTTCACACTGAGGGTGTGTGTGTGTGTTTTTGTGTGTTTTTGTGTGTTTTTGTGTGTGTGTGTGAGACCAGACCTTTTCTCACGCTGCTCAACATTTGATGCCAAATTCCCACTCATTAGCACCATGAGAAAAGTCGACCAAGCTTTCAATCAAACACACATGATCAGAATTAAGGATACAGTGGTGCAAACATAGATCTGCACACACACACACACACACACACACACACATATATGAAAGTGCTCTCTGGCCCCAGATGGAACACAGAATGAAGCAATCAAGATCTTTCATTGAGCTGACACACATTAGATCATGCGTGTATCCCATGATTCCTGAGTCCAAGTCAAACAAAGGGGTTGGATGTAGGAGTGAACTGATAGACATATGCAAACAAAACAAGAAATAAACCACCAAATGGTCTAATAACTCACACTAGTTCTAGGAGTAACATGTCTCTGAACTGTGAGGCAACAGGCAGCATGTGCATGTGAACGTGGGCATGTATGTCTGGACATCATCAGAAGGGAGAGCAGCCAGAGAGTTATCAGTACGTGTCAGCAGCACACAGTAGCAGGGCACACTGACCACACACACACACAGAGCAGGAATTGTGTCTGTGTTGTCTCTCAGGGGTTCATGCTACATTCAGTTCTTGGAAATTCAACAAGCAGAGAGAGCAATGTGTCTAATTTGTATCAAAACAATTCCTATATTTAACAATGGGAAATATTGAGGTCAGCAAAATGGATCTCTTGTCCATATATGTTGTACAATAAGAAAACACAATTATCTTGACTGGGCTACAGTATNCCTGCTCCTTCCCCTCCTCCACTTCCTTTCCTCACGGGCTCTCAAATACCATTCTTGTCCGCGGCGATTTGTTTGTTATGTGACCCACAGATTAACCCGGTCCGTTTCCGTCCCTCACACACACACAACACACACACACACACACACACACGCACACACACACACCCCCTCTTCTCTCTCACATCTCACCGAGAGGTTCTTTGTGTCCGGACAGACGGCACGAAGGAAATTTTCACCCCCTTTCGATCCGAGCCTCCCTCGCGGAAGTTGTGTCCATCGGTAGATGTGTCGTCGTCGTTGTGTGTGTGTAGTTTGGTCCGTGTGGTGTGCTAGGTGTGTTGTTGTGGGATGGTGTGTGTGTGTGTCGGTGTGGTGGTGTGTCGGGTGTGGTGTGTCGACAGAGCGAGTGAAGTAATAACCCGATTGGGTTTTCGCGGTCACCCGGGGAAAGTTACACCAAACGACCGACCCCTTCCGTCCCTTCTCTACCCTCCCCCTCCTGTAAAGTTTTTCCGTCCCTCCACTGTGTCGCTCAGATTTCGACAAGAGTGAGAGAAGGGGAGGAGGGAGCAAGTACGGAGCAACGAGGAGGGAAACAGGGTAGGGGAAACAAAGACGCCCAGTCTGAACGTGTTCAACCCCCAAGTTAACTAAAGGAGGAGCGCTACACTTTCGTTTGTTATCACCAAAACACCGAACGCCAGTGTGGAGGCGTTATCAAAAGGTTAAGAGATAGGTTTTCTAACCGCAGTCACAAAACCCCACGTCAAACTCTAAACGGTTGTACACACTCGAACGTTGTTTAAATTTCCAGTGTTGGGGTCAAGCTAGATGAAGGTACTTTATTTGGTGGGTTTTGACATTATGTCAGAAGCTATCCGTAGCCGATCAAAGCATTAGAAATTAGAAATTTCACTTCGTATGGTGGATTGTGCCCCTCCTGTCCGCTCCAATGTTCTTGTTTCAGGCCCTAACTCATTTTCAATGTTATAACCCTGAATAGAAAAAAGAAAAAGGATTCCACAAATAGCATAATGGTCAACAACAGAGGGGCTACATGTTTGTGAATGTAGCTTTGGGGCACATTTAGGGTTTTTTCAATAGCTGTAAATCACAAAGTTGACCAAAAAATGACTGAGTTGCAGACACATTTGAACATTTTTTCACAAACTGTTTAAGAATCTTGCCACATTCAGGGCTCCATTGTCTTATTTACATTCACCAATTACACAAAGTTGAGATGGCGAGAGCGTCAGAATGTGTTTTAACTTCAACAGTCTGACTGAATGCATTCATAACATTAAATAATTACAAAACTGAGAACAATCCCCTAACAACTACAGATCTACATATTGTAATACGCAGATACATGCAATACTTAAGAATGTAGCAGCGTTGGATGGTTTTACAGCGACTTCAGTTCCATTAATTTACCAATTTTCTCTCATGAATGCTCTCACTCACTGGTTCATTTGCTTTCTTTCCTTCCTTTCTTCTCTTTATTACAGCTGTTTCCAACACTTCTATTGTCACTTTCTGTCCTTCACCTTCTCAGCACCTCAACCTCTCATTTCCGCTCCCCCCTTTTCTATTGAGCTACTCAATTGTGACTGTTGCAGAATGGTCAGCTTGCTGTGAGAGCTCGAGACTGGCCAAGAATGTGTGTGTGTGCGTGCGTGTGCGTGTGCGTGTGTGTGATTTTAAGCATGTAACTTTGCTGGTCTGCCAAAGGGAATTAGGCTGTATTTCCCTCTCTCTTTTGTCCATAACCCTGTCTGACTTGTCAGCCTCAACGGCACACGGTTTCACCCAAAAAGCACTTTCAGAATAAGATGCATAAAAAGAGAGCTGAAGGGAGAGAAGGAGGGAAGGTTCAAGAGAAGAGAAAGAGCGGGCAGAGAAAAAGCAATGAGCTAAATATCACAGTAAGACTGACTGCGGCTTAGGACGTTCAAGTCAAAGGATAAAAGGGAACAAAAGGTGAAGAGGAGGGCATTTCAATGTGTATTCTGTGTAAATTCTGCAACACCAAATATTTTATCTCCTATCGAGTTGGCAAACTATAACCTTTGAATCTACTGTGCACTGACTGAGCTTGAGTTGTTGTTCATGGGCTGGCAGGTATTTTATCATCTCAACAAAGGTTATGTGTTAGCTTTCAAAGAATGTAAAATACCAAACACATTTCATGATATATGGTCAACAATTACACTCTGACCCCATCATCCGACATGTTATAGTGGGTTGGAGGGTTGAGTTTTGTTATAGCATTTTATCAAATCTGAATCCAGTATTGAATCCGCTTTTCTGAATCCTAAAGAATCCATAAAAGTTACCAGAGGTATAAATCAAACTGTGAGATTTGTAATGAAGAAATACTACAGTTATGAGTGGCAGGCTAATGTGTATAGCATTCAGCTACAAAAAAGAAAACTCAGGTAAACTGAAAAACTTTAACAACGACATACATTAGTCATACGTTGTGTTCCACAGCTGTGTGTAGGAGTCAGAATGGACTATGGAGGAAGGAGCTAACCCACAGGTTTGTTCTGATGCATTACTGCTTTTATATGTGTATGAGAAGCAGTTGAATAGAAAGAAGGAGAAATAAGGACAGAAAGAGTGAGGAATAACATAAAAGACGAAATGGAGAAGAGAGCAGGCCACAACACAAAGACTAGACCTATTCATAAATGATTGATAAAAGAGAAAGATTGATGGATTTCTCTTTTCCTCGCAGCCCTAGGGGGATCTGACATTTCCATCCAGACCACTCATCACCGCCTCAGTCTTTCCACAACAAAGAGCTTCAGTCTCATCCTCCTCAGACCTCATGGGTATCAGGGGCCCAGAGGACTTCTGCTCCCCCAAGGCCCTGAGCCCCGAGTGGGATTATTAACCTGCTTTCTAACCCCATCTCCTTCCAGGACCTTTGGGCCTCCTCTAGAGCGTGAGTTTGTAAGGGGTGGAGGGTGGGGGAGGGGGTTGTGGAGGTGAGGCCCTGACAGCAGGAGCCGCAGCGGATCGGGAGAATTCAACCAGATTCTAGCAGACAGTAGAGCCACATTTTTGGGTATAATTGAGAGGAGGGGCGAGCTTTCTTTTATGTGGTGCTGCCTTGTTTGCTGCTGGGGGCCTCATTGAAGTTACCGGATCAAACAGAGACGTGTGTGTGTGTGTGTGTGTGTGTGTGTGTGTGTGTGTGTGTGTGTGTGTGTGTGTGTGTGTGTGTGTGTGTGTGTGTGTGTGTGAGAGAGAGAGAGACCGTTAAAATACATTTGGTGCATTTAGTAGAGAGATGGAAGGGAATAATTAGTTAACAGTGAGACAAGTCTCTTATTCAGGAATACACACAATACTCTGAATTAAAAAGTTAATCTGCTCATATATCTACACAGAAAACTAGTATCTCATGGGAAAAAGTCCCTCCACTTAGCTGAAATTAACATGAATAAAGTGAAGCAAAACTAGTGAGGAAACTTTTTTTTTTAACTTTGAATAAAAACAAAATGCACTCTGAGGTAGAAACCGGATCCCTCACAAACAGGAGTGGATCAGGAACACAACAGCCCTTCATTGAGCTCAGCAACAACCCTGACAGGTGGACAATAACAGCAACATGATACAGGAGCTTTAGACCGTTCCTATCCTACAGCTGGAAGCCATGTGCTCTCAGAACGATCATCAACCTGAACTGACAAAGGACTTTATTTAATGACATTTCAAGGATCTACATTTGAGAGCTGAAACACTTTTTTGATAACCAATTCATCATGTCATTTGTTAAACAAATGATCTCTAGCTACAGCTTCTCAATTGTGAAGATTTAACGTTTTCTTTTGGATTCTTCAGGTTTTTTATTCTGACTATTTAAAGATTCAGATTTAAGGTAATTGCTCTAGGCCTTTTTTAAATATTTACTGACAATTTATCAACTAACTATTCATTGATCAAGAAAATAATCAGCAGATTCCTCAATAATAATCTTGCCTTAGATATTTATTTGTATTTTACAGCTCAATTTAACCCATTTGACTTTTGTTGCAATTATGTGATTTTACAATTACTTTCCACAGATTCTTTATTAGCAGACAAGAAAAGCCATAAAATGGTCAAAGGAATTATACTTTAAACTCTTATTAAAAAAGAATCAGAGGTAGGTTAGAAGTGCAATCCCATTAAAGCTTCACTGGGCACTTGAATGGAACAAACTGGAAAAACACATAATCAAAGGTCTATGTTGGTAATGGCTTGCTTTCCCCACTCGAGCACACACACCCTTAGTGTCCCTTTGCCTGTGCACAAAGAGAGAGGAGGTCAAAAACACAGCTGAGTCAATACACCAGGACACAGGCTGGCAGGAGGCTAGACATCGGGTGTGTGACCAAAAGGGTTGACCATATCAATCCTAACACTTTGACCATTCCCTAAACACCTTGAGAGGGCAGAGCAGCAACATTTATCTTGGAAAGGTTTTAAGGAAGGACAAAGACAGGTTTATTGGTCTTTCTTCTATGTATGTCTTAAAGTAGGGCCATACCTATACAAAACATGTCTGTGAAGTTTTTTTTCTCAAAATAAAACCAAACAGTAGCCATGCCTCATACTGCTCAAACCCCTCTTTTGAAGCCCTGTTAGAGAAACGCGGATCTTAGGTCCTTAGCTTGAAAACAATTAAGAAGAGGAGGCGGAGCTAATGCCTGATCAGAATTATAACGGAGATAAAGTTAAATTCGGTTGTGATAAAACGCCATCCTGTTTAAACCACATCAAGGATTATTTCTGAAACAGTATGGAGCTCAAATGCTTTTTCTCTTGTGGGTTTATCACAAGATGAGTTCTTTTTTTATTTCCTGCTTTTGTGCTCTACAGTACAGGTTAGCTCTGAGTGTTAGGGAGGCTTGCTAATGTAAACAAAGACATCCAAAACACGTCAGGCATTGTTTCTGATAGCAACTGTCTGTGGGTCCGCTGACGATTTGACGTCAGTTCGGATGGAATCTGTATCCGCTCTTTGTACAGCCGATTTTAAAAGATTTGGGTACGGAGGGAAAGAGAGAGGGTTTTATTTTCTGACGCTGCGTGAGTTCCCCGACGCACCGGGGACACATATTTATGTATAAAAGACATCACAAAGTGCATTTTGCATGATAGGTCCCCTTTAAGTAGTTTGTATGTTAGGCCTGGTACTGTTAATCATATAGCCTTAAAATATCGGAATCTCAAGAAAATAATTCAGGCCAAAAGCAGCAGACACAGATTAATGCCAATGTGGACATAATATAGGACTCAAGTCACTTAACTGAAATGTGGATTAAATGATTATTTTTGATAATAAAAAAGTGTTTAAGTAATTAGGCAAGCAACTGGTAATTACTGATCTCCATAATTACACATATCCCCACTCATCTTCATTATAAAACTGCAGGTAAGACGTGTACAAACACACATGTGGTTTCCCATCATGCATTGAGTGTTCAGCTTCTCCTGCTGCCTCCATTACTGGGCAATAACAGGAATGGGCATGCAGGATCCAGTGTGGTTTAAGGAGATTAACCGTTCTGTATGAAATAATATTTTCATAATCCCCATCACCGACTCTGAAAATCCCCTCTCACCGTGCGGCTTGGGGGGCCGCTCTTAATGTGCTCTCTTGTTCTTTTAAACACTGCATTAAACAGCTGGAGGTCTACAACACATACATATAGATGTGTAGGATTACAGATATATTGAGTGTATTTGTTCGTGTTCACTTTTAAAAAAAGGGAACATTTACATGACTCAATGGTTTATCTCCACAATAAAAAAAGATGTAACTAATAAATAGAGGTATATCATGATGAAATCACTTATTACAGCGATGTTGCAACAAATCGCCTGCAGTACTGGCACTAGGTCTCTTTTTCTGTTTAGAAGCTGCTCTGCAGTGAGGAAGTTGAGTTTATTTTTCAATTGAATGACAGCAATGTGTTTTTAAACTTTCTTATTTCATCATTTTAATCACTTGTTTGCTGCTAAACCTGAAACATTATTAGATTTGTTGTCATTAATAAATGTATCCTACTGCATTTCTTATAATTCATTAATGAGCATTGTGTCAATTTCCATTTGTAGCTGGCTTTGTATTTGAAATAAGGCTAATAATTGGTTTATGTATGATCTGTTTTGAGCGCAGGCACTCTACAGTTGGAATTTTTTTCCATAAGAAAAAATATATAATTAAAAAAACAACTTTAAACGAAGTATAAAACTCCTGTTGTAATATCCCCAACAAAAGAGTTCTTATGTTCATTGTGAAAATAGCATAACATGGCGTTAAAAGTGTAGTAACGTTTTTTTATGAGTTTTGTTGCATCATGACAAATAACCTTTTGATGTTCCCACAGTTTTGCTTGTCGGCAACAGACTTCTGTTTGTGTGTGTTTATTCAGACTATTGTTCAGTTTGAATGTGGATTTGAGTGCAGTCAAGCTGCAACCTGTCCATGAACATATTTTTACTTAAGGCCACTTCAATGTTTAATAGACTGCATCACAACTAAAAAAGCACTACAGAGACAGCGCTTTGTGCGTTTACACTTTTGAATATCATGGTAAACAGGGGTGATAGATTTGAACACTTGAGAAAGTGAGAAAGACAACATTACACTTCAAGTAAAACGCAAAAAAGAGTGGGGAAATACTTTTTGAACGTATCGGGATGTCAACTTGAGCAATAAAAACATCACAAAAGAAAACTACACTTTGAAAATGTAACTTCTTTTTTTTCTGAAGGCCTTTTGTGTTCAGTTCAATGTTTTCAATAAAAGTATGATGTATACTCTATTTGTTTTAAGGGATTTCATGATCGCATATCTCGGTCTCATATCGCGCAGCCCTGATAGGGAACAGGTCGATGAAGCAAAGAAAGGAGGACAAAAAACGTCTCATCATTGTTGTGAGAGGACACACACACACACACCTGTTTTTCTCATAAAAAAACCTCCTGAGGCTTAATGTAGGCAGAGTGACGTGACAGCAGATCTTGGTTCAAACATGGAGATCCTTCAACACAACAACTCATATAGACTGGAACAGGTTATATAAACAGTACTTGAGTAATCTGTGTATCTTGGGAAACACCAACAGATGGAAACTTTACGTGGGACAAAGTTTAAATGCACACTTTTGCGCTCATATAGACAAAAGCAGACACAATGAGGGCTCTGTGGAAGAGGCTGACAGCCAGCTCTGCTCCAGAGGAAGATTCAGGAGTCAATGGGGATTCCTGCGCAGAGTATGTCATACTTCAGAGTGACAGAAGCTTTCTCCGACACACACACACACACACACACACACACA
>NW_011357190.1:11938-58910 GCF_000735185.1 Notothenia coriiceps
CACACACAGACACACACACACACACACACACACACACACACACACACACACACACACACACACACACACACACACACACACACACACACACACACACACACATCTGGGGACAGAGTGAGATTGATGACGAGCCACCAATCGGCTTCAGGCAAGAGAGGGAGAGATAAACGCATCACATTATGGCCTATTTGTTTTGACTAATTAAAAGGCAAATTAGCAGAGTTAATAAATGGATTAGAGCTCTGTGTATGGGTGTGTATGGGTGTGTGCGCGTGTTTGTTGAACTCAAAAACTTGTCCTGTTTTTCTTGAAACTGTGACTACGTTTTCAGCTGCAGGCTGAGATGTCCAAAGCAAACACAACCAGAAAGAGAAGAGACAGAGACGACCAAAATGTCCGGAGCTTCTGGGCCTTTGTAGCATGTCATAACCCTCTCCCAGATTTCTACAGTGTTTTCTGGCATATATATAAAAGGCAATATGCCAAAAAAGACACTTTAATACATTCATAGATTTAACAGTATCCTAACTAAATGTAACACATGACAGTAGGCTTTGATGTCACACCATCTAATGAATAAAGAGAGTAAAGAGGGGAGAACGAGGAAACCTATAAATGAAAACAACACAGCTGACAGATTTCTTTATTTTTATCTTTGTCTCAAGTCTACAATAAAGACTGGCAAATCTCATGAATGAGTTGTTTTTTAATGAAATATATAACAGTGAAAAACAGCATCAGGATTTGTATTGTCTAAACTTGATAATATGCACTAAAGATAAAGAAATGCAAGTGCTTTTCACTAGAAAACGGGAGCAGATACATCTAGGTACCCATAGGGAAACCCCGCACATCAGTATCGGCACTATTTCAGTAATTCAATACAAATTCTCTTTACTTTAGAGGTCAAAAGCACCAACGATGTGCAAACTCAATCATTAGTAACCAACACAGTCTCCAATAGATGACTCAAATCATCCCAAAGCAGCAGGTAGTTTGTATATCGATATTAAGTGGTACAGACCTGTGTCGACAATTACAACAAAACCACTTACTGTACACTGTATGCACGCTGTGTATTGTTTGTCTGCAAGGAAGTTATGCAGTGGGGGGAGGGTGTGTATACACAGTAGATATAATAACCTAGGTCAACATGTTGACAATGGACCCTTTGACTGATGGCAGGAATATAGGGCCACACACACACACACACACACACACACACACACACACACACACACACACACACACACACACACACACACACACACANACATCGACATTCAAAGAGCATTTGGTAAGGTGCTGGTGGTAATTATTGCCCCGCTCTTGAAAGACTCCCTGAGGTGATACTAAACACAACTCTCACACAACAGTGACATAACACCCTGCCTCACACCACCACCATCTCCACTCACACTGCTGATAGTTGACACACACGTCAAACCGATTAGAATCTTGGACTGTTCCATCACAAAACAGGCGAAACCTGCCTAAATCCTAACTAAATTAACCTACATTTACTTAACATTTTCCATCCATCCATCTTCTCCCACTTATCCGTGGTCTGGTCGCGGGGGTAGCAGTTCCAGCAGAGAGCCCCATACGTTCCTTTCCCTGGCCACATCAACCAGCTCGGACTGGGGGATCCCAAGGCGCTCCCAGGCCAGGGAAGAGATATAATCCCTCCACCTGGTCCTAGGTCTACCCCTTGGGCTCTTCCCAGCTGGACGTGCCTGGAACACCTCCCAGGTGGCATCCTTATAGGTGCCCGAACCACTTAACATTTTATACCAGAATAAGTATTTTGCCAGACAGCCAATTGCACTAGCAAACAAAAAAGAAAATTGGCAAACAAGAGTTTCATAATACAAACGATAGAATAAACAAATTCCCTCAAAAATGTTATGCCTGCTTGCCAAAGACAAAACCTTAATCACACTTGAGATCTCCAGCTTGTTTATTCAGTTGAGGAAATTCCGATTGTCTAATGTCGCCAATGTTTACAACACGGCAAATATTTTTGAAAATAGCCAAAGAACAGCTGTTTCTGAGGAATCATGTGCCAACACAAATATAGCTGCTGCTCCACCCCCACTTCTTACTTCCTTTGACTCATCTTTTTAGTTAAAACATTCAGTTTCAAATTCAACTGATGTTTGTTTAATAGTATTTCACAACAGAAGCAGGGAAGCCCCGTCTCACTGTGTTCTATATTCTGCAGATCTATACGAATTCATCCAGTGGGATTTGTTGCCTGCTGGGATGATAAACCAATTCCATTTCTAAAGTGTCTCATTAAGAGCTTCAAAAATGTGTCAACAGAAGAAAAGAAAAAAAGCCACGTACATACTGATAAATTATGAATCTTTAAAGTCATTTTTCATGCAAAAATGGCAGGACATGCTCTTTTTAGTATCTGAAATATAGAGATGTTCTTCTTATCTCCATTTGAAAATAATACCATCATATTTAACTGAATGTCTTATGGGTTTTGGATGGAATATTTTTTTTTTTTTCTTTGTGGCCTCGTGAATCACAAGGATAGTGAACGCACCACTCACTACATGTGTGTGGATGAGCGTGTGTGTCCGTGTTGTGTTTCCATGTGTGTGTTGGTTAAGTAGCACGAGTGACAGATGTGGCCGAAATCCCTGCTTATTTTTCCGGACCTGGTCATATAGTCAGAGTGTATTGTGTGTACAGTATAGTGTGTTTCCAGGCCTTGAGTGCAGTAAAGTACGGATGCCAGATAACAATAGACTGTATGTTCATGTAAGAAGAGCCCCCACCTGCTGCAGTATGACATGATGTAACGTAAGGATGAGGCTGTCTGACTGACTGACTGACTGACTGACTGTCTGACTGACTGACTGTCTGTCTGTCTGTCTGTCTGTCTGACTGTCTGGCTGTCTGTCTGGCTGTCTGACTGACTGACTGACTGTCTGTCTGTCTGTCTTACATTTCACCTTTATATTATCCAAGATGTATTTAATACTAACGTAATCAGTGCCATTAGAAGTGGTTGTTTTGTAGCTTTACAGAATGTCTTTTATTTATTTTGTCACTTTACAGAAAGTCATCAGAATGAATCGGAAGGTTTACCCGAGTAAAGTTATGCTGTAGTTACTTTAACCACCCATGTTGCACCCCTGCGATTTAATACCACACGCAAACATGGGTTTTCCCAACATAGTGTTTTGTGTGAAAGTAAACAGTAATGATGGTAACTATACAGTAGCTGCCTCTGAATTGTATATTCCCTACTGTATATAACTGGGACATAAACATAAAATAAGCAGACTAGAGAAGAAAGGGAAAATCAAAAAATGCAGTGTTGTGCATTTATAAAAATGGTTTTAAGTAGGATCAAGTGTATCAGGTGGTGACAAAAAACGAAACACAGCACGATGAGCAGTGTGAAACTAATGCTTCACAGCTGCAAACATTGTAGAGAACAAAGCTCCACCTAAATGGTGGTGTGACCTAAATGACACGGTCCATCTTAACACGGCTGTAAAGATGCTGCTGTGGGAACATATCTAGACCCTCCAGAAAAACTCGATTCTGCAATCGCAGAATTTACCGCATAATCAGCAAAATGGCGTAGATTTTTAAAAAGCCGCATATTTATCAAAAGGCCGCATAATCCCCGCATTTTTCCACACAAAGTTGAGAAGAAAAAAATTAACTCGTCTTGACGTGACTTCATCAGCTCGCGCATCACAGAATGTAAACAACACTGTATAGAGCTCATTTACCGACGAACATTTCTACGAAAGACCGGGCAAAAAGTGGGGGGAAACTATTCTGCACCCCGTGCAACTGTGTGTTGGGGCATAAGAGAAAATCGACGGTGACGACCCACTTTGATTCATTCAAACATTCGAAAATGCTTTCTGCTGCTGCGGACAAGAAAGCCAAACAACTCACGTTCACGAGGCATCAACCTCCAAAACCCTTTCGAGGGCTACAAGAAACGAGGTGAGTAGCCTACAAGATTGAAGCTGGTCAGATAACGAACGAGTAAATGAAAACAGAATGAGGCGGAGAAGTGTGTGTGTGTGTGTGTGTGTGTGTGTGTGTGTGTGTGTGTGTGTGTGTGTGTGTGTTGTGTGAGATTAAAATAGCCCAATTGCTTTTACAATAAATAAACATTGAATGTGTTTAATAGAATAGTAAAAGGGGTTTAACGTTAGTGGTAGGTTGTGTGTGAGAGAGAATAAATAAGACAGCCCAATATTTAAAAAAATTGTTATTCTTTTTCCCCGCATATTTCGCAACTTTCCGCAACTTCCCGAAATTTCACCGCATAAAATCACATAAAAACCCCGCATGTTTAAATCGCATAATCAAGGAATTTTGCCCGCGTTTTTCTGGAGGGTTTACATATCAGTGATTTTAGTGAGCTGAGAATCATAAAGCAATATTACTCAACACAAAATGGACTCAGGTGTATCAGTACTGAATGATGAATGAATTCTGAAGTTGAGGTTTCAAGACTGCCTCGTTGGGTATCTACACTGCAATCAGACAATGACATGGAAAACAATAGACACCAATAACATCCCTGCAGTTTCCTTCACATCGCCCTGATCGGATATCTCTGGGCTAGGGGATAACATTTCAGGCAAACTTTACTAGGGCTACTATAAACTATGATAATACATGTGTTGAAAGATATGCGAGAGAAATGTACAAAGCAAAACAAAAACAGATTTTATGACGGACAAAGATGAAGGGCCTTTTCTTTGTTGTGGTCAGCGTGGCAGTGTAAGGGCGGACATCAAAGTGCAGATGATGGACAGAGATGAGAGAGGAAAGGTCTGGAAGCCATATGAAACAACAGGAAGAGAGAAAGACATATAGGCCTGGCAGTAAGAGGGCAGAGAGGAAGAGTAAAAAAAACAGAGGAAGTAGGAAAGGAAGGCTCAGGCAAAAAACGAGAGTGACTAACAATGGAAAATGCTGAAACATCATGTCACATCTGTGCACACACTCGCATTAACACACACTCGAAAATGTTTTGTCAGATGGACGATGAGAATTTAAAATCCTCCTAAAAGGCGTATTCTGTCATTTTTAATTCGCCTGGAGTTTGAAAACAAAGCCCAGCACAGGCTCGATCTGTTCTCAGCAGATTTCACCTCAGCCCTGCTGTCAGTTCAGTGTGGCTCTCCAGAGGAAACACAACGAACATCTGGCTATTTGTGATATTTTTACTCCAAAACCACAGTCGCGCAAAATCTAGAACACAGCCTCAACGTGAACTCTTTATTTGCACTCTTCAACTGCACCAGTCTCCATGTACAGTAATGAAATACATATGTTGTAGGATTTCTACAGGTCTACCATAATCTAATGTAGAAAATTGATTATTGATATTAAATTACCAATGCAATAATGCAAAAAGGGGTTTTGCTTGTTTTTAAGACATGAAGGGAAGAAGTGCACATTGACAGCTGTAGTACCATGTGTTTGAGAAGTGAAAGTAGTATTAAGGAAAGAGTGTTATAGTTGTAAAACCTTTGTTTTCAGAAGTGTGTGTTTGTATATAAATCTCATTACCCCGCAGCACACACACAACCTGCCAACGTGCAGTCCTGCATCTGGCTCTTTGGAGTGTGTTATACTATGTAAGAACAACACCTTATATTCCATGACATTTTAAGCACTGCTTTCATCTCAATCAGGCCTTCCATGACTTGTCTTCTGCAGAAAATCCCAACATAAACAAACTATTCAGTCATACTTCAATGTGCAAAACTAGCTATAAAATAGATAAATAACTTAGTCATGAAATGTAGCATAAAGATAAAAACTTCCAAGCATATACCATAGAGTGGCGTGGTCAGCAGTCTGCAAAGGCTGATCGCTACTACTGAAATCAGGGCTTACACACAGCTAGACCCCTCCAAACACACACACCGCTAAATTTAGCCATTTCTTATTAACTTCGCTGTCGCATTCCATCAAGAGCAAATTGGTCTCTGACAGATTTCGTTTTATTAAGCGGAGGAACTGTAGGACAGCGCTGAGTAGAGGCAGCTGGAGTCGAGACATTACATGTGATGATCAACAAGTACTTTTGGTAACACTGCTGAAGGGAATGCATGCATATACAAATATAGAAATGATATAGAGAAAACAACACTTGATATCATCATTAATCTTCTTCTCCCTTGCATTTTCACTCCCTAACGCTCCTTTGTGCCATGGCTTTGGCCGTGTCTACATTCTGGGCGGGCTGCAAAGAGGCGTGAGATAGGGCAGCTGCACACATACACACATACAGTCCAAGTCAGATGCTGTTCAATATGCCTTCACTTCTTCGTCTTTCCCACTCTTTTCCCTTTTTTTCTCTTTTCCGGTCTGTATCAAACCATCTCTTTTGTTCCTCCTCATGGGACCAGGTCGACCTCTAGAACCAGTCCAGGATCCCCTCGCTGGAACGAGTCCTGTGGGAACTGACTTGTGGAGTCTGTCTGCGTAATGACTGCTCTTTATCCCTGAATGGACCATGGTGGGCCTAAGTGAATAATGACTAGGGGTGTGTGTGCACGTGTGTGTGTGTGTGTGTGTGTGTGTGTGTGTGTGTGTGTGTGTGTGTGTGGCAAACAGGAAAAGATGATGGTTGAAAAAACTGTAAACAGCAATTAGTTTATCTAGGCATGACTGTGCATTGTTATTTTTTGTGAAGCGATAAAGGTCTAACAAAACTTTGATCTCATTCAAGCAGTTTGGTTTACCGTGTATACTGAGTAGCTTCGTTTGTGCACAAACACTCATGGCCAGTGTGGTGCCAGCCTGAGCCAAATATGCCCATCAACAGACAAGCCAAGTGTGTCTACGCAGACACACACACACAGGTCCTTGAGGAGCCCTTGAACAAAGCAACACACACTAAAGAGGATGGCATGCTACAGTTGAAAGATTATCGGTCAAAGGCATTCGTCTATAAATAACTGAGCGATGGGGGAGGAAAGTACAGGCAGTTTTTTAATGAGTGTCTACTAAAGGAAAGTTGACTGTGGACATTAGCAGGTCAACTGGGAGCATGTGTCCAATCCAGATTGTCTTTTTTGCTCTCTGTGTTCGTGTGCTGCAGGTAGCTAGTGGGCATCAAGATATCAGACAGGGAAGTCTCTTCTAACTCCAATTAACCTTCACTAGTTTGACCTACTTTAACTATTAAAATAGCATTCTCCCTACTCTACCCAGTGCTATATTTGGCAGAGGAGACTTATTGTTTAATATTTAGTTGAGGGCCCAATTTGCTTAAAAAATTTGAAGTTTTGACATGTCAATGAGTGAGGTTAAAGAGTCCTCTATTAAACGCCCTTTCCTTGATGCAATGTTTGGGCTATCGCAGACAAAAGTCAAGACATTTTGAGAGATACTGGGTGACATCTATAGTCGTAGGTCTAAAGGTAACTTAATTGTTAGGGCAACCAAAACTGGGCTGCATCAAAACTCTTACAGTTTTTGCTTTAGTGCTATATCAGAGAATAGGACATCAAATGATGCATAAAGGCAAGCTGTTGTAATGCTATTGCTTACAAATACAGCATTTTGCTATAATCAGTTAGTCAAATCCATATTCGTGTTGCATTTCTTTCCTTGGCATACTCTCCTCATCTGGCTCCTCTTTTGATTTGTTTTGAACTATGGAAATGGAAGAATGCATTTGTCATTTTCAAAACATCTGAGAGAGTAATTCAAAATCTTCTCTTTTTCACCACTTGGGACAAAATGTAAGGCATGGTCCACTAAGCTATATCTGAAGGCTATATCAATCGAGCATGTTACAGTGCTGGATAACAACATTTTCTAAAATCCCTGCCTGTTCTTAAGCAAAGAAAGTTGTTATATTTTGAAATGTTGATTCTACAAATGTTTATCGAGTCCTTCGACCCTCTTGTCACATTCACAGACAGCATAATGGTGTTGCCATGGATGCACCACGGGAGAGTCTTGTTTTTACTTCCAGCGTCTCTGCCTACTTTTAATTGCCCTGCCATAGTCCCAGTTGTGGCTTAATGTCATTAACACTTCAGGGTGTGGCAGTAACAATGTTTTAGTCATCCATAGCTGAGCTGCCACACTTTATTTAAACTCTTGACTCTTGAGTGTCAGGTGGTCTCCTCTGAGGCTGCAGAGAATGACCTCCGACCTGCTGACCTGTACTTCAGCACAAATGGATTAACAGTGACAGTGGTGACAGTCAAAACACACAGAGGTAAATCCCATTTGCCCATCATGCTCCTGTTCTAACTGCCCCCGATGATTACTTTGACAAAAAGCAAGACGAGACGCTACACACACACTCACAGACACGTCACACCCACTTACTACGCCCTTCCCTCAATGTCAGTCACCAGCATATAGGGGCCCCTCTTTTGCCCCTCACGAGTAACATGATCCATGGACGACCTGAGGTTAGAGTTGGAATCCTAACCCACAGTAGTTGAAGACAAAAGAGTGACTGGTCACAGTTAAATGCTAACATGCAAACCATAAGGTGGTAGGATTATGGATAACATTCCTTCAAGCCTGGTCAAATAACCTAAAAGGCAGCTCTTTATCATGAGGTTGCATCAAATGTTAGGTAAAAGCCCCTTCAGAACAAGAAATAGCTTGTATCACCACTGTGCAAAACACTGCTACATCTCTATGGAGGCTTTGTTTCTGCACTACACATTGACTTTCATTTAAATGCTCATTCAAAACATCTCTACCAACTGTTCTGTATTATGACACATTCAAATCCTAGAGTGATACGGAGAGGGTCGTTCAAAGGGCATTTTTTATGTTTGTATGGAAAGAGTTAGCATACATGCCTGTGTTGTAATGAATCTGAAGTCAGTGCTTCTGTAAAACCAGAGCTGGCCTTGGGGCTATGTGGGAGCTATGCATCGCAAAGTAACACACTGCATTCCAGTCTACTCTATCACACCTTGTCTTCAGCTGTTGGCCTTCACTGAATGATTGAGTGAATGACTTTTATGAAACAAAGCTTTAAGAAGGAACTCCCAGCCCCACCTAGACCTGCATCAAGCCCTCAACAAGTACAGATAATAGAAGTAGTCAGGTCGTGCCAAGCAATAACAGAGGGGATTAGTTAAATGTCTGGTAGCTGTCACGTAGCAGCGCGTACCCACTAAACTAGACTATCAGTCTATGTGTATGTGTATGTGTATGTGTATGTGTGTATGTGTGTGTGTGTGTGTGTGTGTGTGTGTGTGTGTGTGTTCAATTCATTGCTCATCATACATCACATTCGCTTGTGTCTGGAAACTGCCTGCCTTGCTTATCATTTCCCTGCAACCAGTTTTTGTATCTGTGTGTTTGTGCGTGAGGGACTGAGTCACAGTCAGACCAAAGGCAGGGTGAATAGATAGGAAGGATGGCAGTAAAATGGGAACAAAAACTGATGACTCAGAACTCAAATCCTCCTCTGTCACCAACGTTCAGCGGAATTAGGGTTTGTCATGTGATTTTGTACATAGCCAAATTATATTACCAAAGAAGCCAAGCTGGAAATAAATGGGACACAAAATCCCCTAACAAATGTGTTTGTTAATACAACCACATAACAACCCATTAAATAGGAATTAGTGATATAAAAGTAGAAGATAAGCACTCACTCAAAGGCTCTATTGGAGGTCTGTATCAGAGCAGACAAAATGACAGGCATATCCCTCAATCTTTGCGTAGCTGGCAGAGAGAGAGATAGTGTAAGTTAATGTATAACCACTGAGTGTGGGACTACAGGAGGTAGCTTTACAAGGGCAGCAAAATAAATCAGAAAACAACAAAAGTCAGAACAGGCTGCACCAAAGAGAATTGATTTCCCATTTGTCTTTGAGTTGACCAACTTTGTTTACACGCGTATAACAGAAAGAAGAAATGGGGGGTTAGGGTTCGTTTAAGGGTTTTAAGGCCTCCTGTGATCTCTGTATCCTTTGAAGACCTGAACACAGATGGTGAGTCCGTTGAGAGGAAATCCATCATTTCTGACAGGACTCAACACCCCGATTACCATAAGTGTGAAACTGTGAATCCAAGCAAACTTAGGCCATGTGTCACCAGTCTCTCCTCCCTGGTTCTCTCAATGGACAAAATGTGACAGTCACCTTGGACCTGACCAGCATCTCTCTCCACAGCAAGGACTATGTTATTATGATAGAGCAGCAAAAGTCCATAGGAAAAACACAACACCAGAAAGACATCAATTAAAAATAAGACATATCAAATTAAATTAATTCAAAATCATGGTATAAAAGGGGTTATTTTGCCATATATTTACTTTTAGAATATGCACATTACATGTATGTGGGTCACTTTTAGACTTTTATGTGACCAAAAATCAGAGTTGTAGCACTAATAGTTCACACTATCAACAGGTCATCAGCACTGCAAACTTACGGATTGTGACTTTCTTGGGATCAAACTGGCGGATTTCTCCCTGCAGCCTTTGCAGTCTCCCCTGAATCCTGCAGGATCTTCTGAACACCATGCCTGCCTCCATCTCGATGGCCAGGAAGATGTCGCTGGCATGTCGAGAAAGATCGGAAAGTTGGTGAATAATGTTTACAAGTGTATGACAGCCAACCTCATCCAATGAAGAGAACAATACGGGTTTTCGCAGTTTTCCTTTCCCGTTTTCTTCCCTCGGTATCCAGCCATCACACGGCGATAACCTGCTAACACGCCGCGGCTCAATGCTCCTCTGAGGAAAGGGCATATTTATTTCATACCAATAACTCCAGCGGGACCAAACACTGTTCGCGCAAAAACCTTACAGCTTTTAAAACAAATCCAAGAGTCATCGCCGTCCTGCTATTATTTGCGAAGCAGTAAAATCCTTCAATCCCGCCATATTTTTGTTTTTCAAAGCATGGGACTTTGTGCTGCTGTACACTGCAGACGTTGCCTCCCAAAGTCTATTCAAATTCAACCCGACTGAGTGCAGGCTGGAGAGAAAAGAGAAAAAACACAAGGAAAAGTAGGGGGGGAATAAAAACCCGGAGAATACTATAACCACCTGTAGCAACTGGAACTGGAGCCAGATATTCAAACAGAGGCTTTACCTGAAAGTCAGTTACACGGTCTGATGGAAAACATGGACCGGAGCTCCTCCAAACTGAACCGGACGGGCTGGGGTCACCAACAGACTGAAAAGATAGATATCACGGCTTGAGGTTTAAAGTTAGTATATTTATCATGGTCTATAAACCACTATGTCTAAGAATAGTAACTCACATTCACTTTGACTCCTTATTTCACAGCAATCCCTTCAATTATGAATAATCTAATAACTTTAGACTAATACCTAACCTTTAATTCCCTAATATTTTTTTTTTTTAATGTAAATACCCAGAAAAATGTTATGCAAATTTAGGTGAAGAGTTTTGGGACAATTAATGTACCTTTTATTCAAATGTAATAGTTCTACTCCAAGTAGCATAACAACTTCACTGTAAATGCAGATCTAGCCTAACTCCTAAAACTCGGAACACAAATGGAGATAACATTTACTTTTTTTAAATGTAGCCTATCTTTCTTTTGAAAATGTGAATAAATAAACCTAATTAAATGGACATTATATAAGGACATGATGTACCTGTTCGTTTAGGATGTGTTGTGGCATGTTGCTAATTTCCATAGTTAGCTAACCATAAGCATTGCTAATTTACCGTTTCGGGTTATTTATGCTTTTAGCGTGTATTTATATGTAGGCTAGCAAATAACAATAAATCCTGACGGCGTGGGCATTATTGTTATCTGTTGACAGCGGGTGAAACTCTATTTTCTGATATGTAATGAAGGGCCCACCAAACACCTAGGTCCTCAGTGGACAAATTAAGCTTACTTTAGTTAAAACTTTAACATTAAGTAGCATTAGCCTACAATACGCAACAAAGAAAATGTATGTAACAAAACAAATGTTGGATGTTTGCTCATACCTCTTAAAGAACCCTTTGACAACACATTATGTGAACTCTTGTCTGATTTATCTCCTCTCAGTGTTGGCTACTACCCAAGGCATGTTTGTCCTGTCCACGGCCTGGCATTCCCGCGCCGCTCTTTAAATTCCAAAGAACAAACTAGCATACCTTTTACACCCTTTAGCTTTCAACCTGTGGCCTTGCATTCTTATAAAACGATGTCCAGTTGCTCAAATGTGTCTCTGTAGTGTTAATTATGCCACCTGGTGTCTTAAAGTACACACAGCACCTCCATAAGAGTTTCTATATGTAACAATTAATGTAGTGTTTAGTTTACACTGTCAATCTTTTCAATACTTAGTGGAAATGTAACAATTCCTCTCATATTGGTATGCATACCGTAGCTTAATAATATATAAGATTGTTACAATTCTGCTACAATTATCCTCTGAGCATAGTAACTTCCCATGTGCATCATGGAAACATATGTATATTTTCCTGTTATCCTGTTTCACAATGAGTAATATCCGCATTTGTCCTTTCCTGCACCAAGAGTCTCTAAAGCGATTGGTTACACTGGTATTATTCCACCGGCTTAACTCTACATTTTAGTTTTTTAGATGGTCACTTTTGAGTTAATTTCCACCATGGAATCGTTAGCAATTGAAATGTACAGAGTCCTTCTAGGGTCACATGGTGGTAAAAAAAAGTCCTATCTGTGAATCAGTGCCAATGGGTACACAGTTCGTGTTTCTAAATGTAATAGTACCTTACTCATTTTGGAATTGTATCTATTCTGGTTTTACTTTAAAGCCTAATATTACTAAATACAACATTACATCTGTTGTAGCCTACTTATTAGTAGAGTATGTCAATACCATTCTTAATGTCCTTGCATTTTGAATATTTTCTTATTAAATACACATTTGGTTTTCCTGATACAATGTATGTTTTTTAAGCAGTTTATAAATTAAAGGTTTGAATTCATTAAAGCTTCATCAGACAAAATAAAAAATTGTGAAATTACAAAAGCAAACAACCATTTTAGAGATGAACATAGGTTTAATCAAGTCAAAACAATACAAAAAGATGAGCTTTTCTGTCTGTAATGTCAATAGTCTTACCGTTTTAAACTTTCTACGAGTTTTGGACTTTCATTCGGGTTAAAATGTATACATATATCTCATTCACCATATTTTACAGAGCACTGATTCTCAAAACCATAGCCTTCTTCCACATCTAAAAACCCATACATAAACTCATTTATAGAATTATTTACATACAAGGCTTGAACAAGTCAACTCAAACCATTTGGTGAGCAATAAGAAAAACAAACATCACACATCAGAACATTTGGGAACTTTCTTGAACTGTATGGCTTGTTTAAGCCATTTTGTTTTTACAAATCACTGAATGGATGGGAGGCAGGAGTGGCCTTTAATTAAATAATATCAACTTACACTCAGCAAGGTCATTGGAAGATTATTCAATTTGCAAGTTTCTCCATCACTGTGTCTTCAAAGATTGGTTGCATACACACACAATGTACAAATACAGCTCGATGAGTGATAAAGTAAAACACACTGCTCGAAATGCACCAAGGTGGTAGGTACATAAAGCATGTACATGTAAATGTGAAACTGAACAACAGAAAAAAAAAAAACTCAAGAATGGCAACAAATTAACTAAGAAACAAAAGTTGATTACACTAAGTTGTCCCAACTGAGTTAAGTAAGCAACCACGTCACCAACAAATACATCATCTTAGTTTATTCACAACACCTTAATCGAGATGACAATTTGAGTTCATTCATACCAGAAAGGAAAAAGAAACAGACCAACACTGCATTTTGTGTATGGAATTAGATGTTTTTTGAGCGCCGCAGAGATGTAACAATGTATCATGACCTCCAAAAGATGGATTTTCTTTATTTTAAGTAGTATTTGTTTGTCAGAGCTGAGTGCAGCATCTCATAACTCAAACACAAAAACCTCCGGGGTTAATAAAGATCTAACATTTGTAGTAATACTAGCTCCTTTTCTTGATTCAATCATGTAGAATAATTAGCAAAGGAAACTGGGTGATTTTATGTAATCAGTAATGTAGAAACGAGAGAACAAATGATGTATTTGATCATGTTTTTTAACGTCTTATTCTGAATAACACACTGAGATGCTTGAGTTTATAAAGCCCTAGGGCCTACTTTTCCATGTGCATTTCATTCTACTGTATATTTACTCCTTAACACTCATGACAGTAACCATGGAATGACTTCTTGCCTGTCCTTCATGCATTTTGCCAGCAGACCCCATTTCAAAATATCTACTCCTGGTGCTCTCTGTCAATCATATTATATGAAGAAATAAAGGGGAAAGACAGACTGTTTTTGTCCAGAGATAAGCCAAAAAGAGCACTACTTCCACTGAACATTTTCTCAAAACTTCACATATGCATGGTGAATAGGGGAGAGAATAACAGACTACTGTTTTACAACAAAAAGATGGTTTGTGTACAACGGTGTTTTTAATGTGTGAGAGAGACTTGGCAAAGGCTCTCTTGGACCAGAGGCATAGTGTTATGAAGTACATTTGCAATATAATTCGATTTTCAATATTGTCTTGTGTTCGTGTGGGATAAACAACAAACCACTATTACGACCAAACAGGAAACGTTGGCTCGCAGAGTGCTTGGTTGCCTGGTTTCCGTTGACGGCTATGAAAGCGTCTCACTCAGGGCAGAAGCAGCCACAAGGCCACTTTGGACAGTGTAGGGCTGGGTGCTGACAGAAGAGGAGCCCAGGGGGAAAGGTGGTCGAATACAATATGAGAGCGAAGTCCTACAGCTCGGTCTATGTGAGAGCAGTGAGGACCGGTGATGGATTTACAATAGGAATACACACTCCTCTTCCAAGGGCTCGATGACAGGCTCTAGCATGGGTGTATCATGAGACACGCATACACACAAAGTACACACATATTAGTCAATTATCAAATCTAGGGCTCCAGATGTGTCACTTTGTCACCCTCTGGTGGTTTTGTCCAGAACAGATCTGGTATCTCCTTCACACACACACACACACACACAAGCATACAGGCTGCCATCATACAAATCTTCACCTACACACACATCTCACACACACATATATATGAACACACTCCTTGGCTCCCCTGTGTCTGTTTTCAGGCTTATCTGGTGTAGTAGACTCTGTAGTAAACACTCTTGGCGCGCCAGAGAGAATAGGAGTTGTCAAACTTAAGCAGGTAGACTCCGCGGCCGGGGTACTGGTGGCTGCCAGCATACACTTCCTCATGACAGTCCCGCCGGTACACCGGCACAATCTCATCCACCTGGGGCTTCCCCGCCTCCTTCTTCGCTTTCTCTTCCTCACTGGGGGGATCAGCTGAGGACACAAGAACAATGTGTTTTGCTCAGACAGAAAGCAGGAAGGAATCACCAATGAGTCTCATCATTAGGAATAGCACACACACAAAAGGCTTTGCTATCATTATACAACGCTATCGTTATACAACGCTAGGCCTGCCCAATTAAATCGTATTTTAAATCGCAATTACGATTATGGCTTGCAACGATTACGAAAACAACGTAATCGAAATAAAACGATTATTTATTTATTTTTAAAATGACATTTTTTTTTATTATTGGTTTTTCAGTTGAATTATACTTAAAGTTCAGGGTAATCAACTGTTAAAAACATACTGTTCACATTTTTTTTTCTCCAATAAATTGATGTTTTCAAAGTAAATGGATAATCGTTTTTAATAATCGTGATATCAATTATTGACCCAAATAATCGAGATTATGATTTGTGCCATAATCAAGCAGCCATATACAACGCTATCATTAACCTTAATATTATGGAGTTAGTTTTTTACCACAATCCTGATCACACAATGGACATTACATTATTTAATTTGAGCAAACCAAAATCCATTCGAAGTTCTGTGCAGTGTTCGCAAAAGAAATCCCATTGCACATGAGGATTAAGGCATTAACATAATAACATATAATACTGGCATAACGTTGCACCATTGTTAACCCGGGGTTAACACAAGGTTCATGACAAATTGTGACAAAATATCATGCACAAAATTAAGTGTTGTTACACTAAATCAGGGGTAGACATTAAGGGTAAAATGCCACTGGCCCTCCGGCCCGGTGGAATTGTATTCCCACTGGCCCCACCATTGAAACCACTGGCCCGGAGCATTCGTCCAAAAAAAATCGACTTATAATGAAGAAAATGAACACATTTGTTGCAATAGTAATTTATGCTAACTACATTACTACTTGTACTACAACATTTGAATCATCAGTTCTTCCTCATTTCCTCAATTGTTCATATTCGGTTTATTAAAATAATGATACTGTGGTCATTGTTAAAAAATGTCAGCTATTATTATGAGTATTATTATTTGTATAATGCACTTTCTGCCTTCCTGTCATTAGGAGTTAGAAA
The DNA here is from genome assembly GCF_000735185.1 of Notothenia coriiceps. Classification (NCBI taxonomy): domain Eukaryota; kingdom Metazoa; phylum Chordata; class Actinopteri; order Perciformes; family Nototheniidae; genus Notothenia; species Notothenia coriiceps. The sequence continues at coordinate 28,368 of NW_011357190.1, forward strand.
TGTAATGGCTATGTATTAGATTAGATTAGAACCTTGATTATCCTAAACTGCTGGGACATTTCCCTAAAGCCAATACCTTTATATTTTCTACTCTTCACTTACTTGTCAGCATAGGTCGGCATTGATGTACAGAGCCGACAGAAGACCTTGTTTATATTGGCATCATATTGAGAGGTGCAGTGACGCGTCCTAAAACCAGGAAGTAAGCTGCTGGTTCCCTCGACAGAAAGCAATGGGATTTCTCCAAAGGGTTTTGGAAAATAGCTGGAAATAAGGTCTGTGGAAAACAAACCTGTTTGATAAATGCACGTTTTGTTCAGCCGGATAATCTCCACATGTCTACCCTACTTTTATCATTTTTCAAATCATAAATCTAATGGATAGATTATAAAAGGGTTTTAGGACGCGTCACTGCACCACTAGAAGCCAACTCCTTCGATCAAGCTGGCTGAAACTTTCTCTCCCTCTTCTTCTCATGCTCCCTGTCACTCTCCTTTAACTCCTCCGGTGACTTTCTTTTATTTGAAGATTGTTTTTTGCCCGGCGCTTGGCCGGTTACCGCTGGTATTAAAAACATTAATGGCGAATGGTTAGGTGGCGCGATAGTCTGTAGTGAAGGAGCGCACTCCCGCTCACGGGAGCCTGCTCGCGCTCCGCTCCGCAGCAAACAGCTGTAATAATAATAATAATAATGGCTTTAATTTATAAAGCACTTCATATTTGCATTCAAATCCCGAAGTGCTAACATCGTAAAAAGAATAAAAAGCAATAAATAAAAATAAATAAGTAAAAAGAATAAAATAAGATAAAAGGGTGATAATAAGTAAATAAAAGGAGTAATCATCATTGTTTTAAATGACATTCAAAATCTCAGACTCAATCATAATGGGTGGGTCGGCGATGGTTCGTGCCTGCGTGCAGATGTCAGTCTGCTGAATGACCATCGACAAAAGCTGTTTGCTTTTCACCCTAAAACGACAACCGACTCACAAAACGCTATGTTGTAGCGTTAATAAACGAAACAATTTAACTAAATTGCCAATCAAAATACCAATACCACAGGACAATTCTTTTTTTTAAAGCAATATTTTTTGTGGCCCGAGCGGGCAAGTGGAAAGTACGTTATGCTGGCCCGGGGTGTCTAAATAGTGCTTCTGGGCCAGCGGGCCAATTATAATGTCGAGCCCTGCACTAAACACAAAAATGCTACTGCTACTCCAGCTGACAATTAGAAGCAACGTTTAGAAGGACAGGTGTAATTGCTGTTAACAAAACCAAGCCAATTCCACTGCATAAAACTGTCTTTTATCTTCACATATTGCCTCCCTTCCTTTCTTTTCACACCACTGCTCTGGTTTCCACCGTAAGAACACAAGCAGGAATTCCTCCGTTACAACTGTGATGTTTATCTATGGCGTAGTAAAGTTCTGAACTTGAGATAAGAATATAATATCTGAAAAGAAGTTAAACAACTCTTCATTGGCCAATGAGTAAAGTAGGTAAATCAATAAAACATACATTCTTATTCAAAGCAGCCACTTAAAGATGAAGCTCAATAACCACCATTACTTATTATGTAATTAATTGTATGTAGTATATAGTCACCATAGCAAATGGCTCTGAACCTTAGATCAAAAGAGAAACAATGAAATAATGGTGTATTTTTCTTGTATATGCATTAGTGTAACTAAGGGAATGGCTAGTAAAAGTTTTATATTTTTTCCTTTTGTTTATTTAAACAACCACCACTAAAGGTCATGTCACGCCTGCCAATTTGGTTTTTATTTAGTTTTGTTTATAAATCAGAAACACTGCAGGTATATTCAAACATATCTCACCTTCTTCATCGTCGTCCTCATCACTGGATTCTGACACGTGCACGCTGACAGAGGCAGTAGAAGCGTCCGTCCACTCGAAGAAGACCCCAAAGCCGATGTCGTAATAGTCCGTGGCAAACTCCCAGAACAGGTAGGCGCCCTCCTCGTGGGTGGGCACCCTCACTGTCACCACCTCACCGCGGCCCACCGTGATCACACTGTCTGCGTCCTGCCGGATCTTCTCCTTGAAGTCCTTGATCTGTGGCCGTGTCCACATGGAGGGGGCGGCGATGACTGGTGGGGAGTCAGCTGTGAGCAATGAACACAAAATTACATGTTAGAATCTGTTGCGAAATCTGCTTATACAGCTGTCCTTTTTAGATGGTTTTTTTCCAGCAAACAGACTAAATGCCAATCTAGCTCAACTAACAAGCCATATGTTTACACGAGTGAGTGTGTGTGTGTGTGTGTGTGTGGCCTAGCATTACTATACTTGTGGGGACCTAAATCTGTTTACAGTCACGTGTGGGGACTGGCCTCCCTTATGGGGACAAAATGGAGGTCCCCATGAGGGGAATCATTCATTTTAGGGTGAAGACTTGGTTAGGGTAAGGGTAATGGTTAGGGTTAGGCATGTGTTGGTTATGGTTAAGGTTAGGATAAGTCTCCAGGAAATGCATGTAAGTCAATGTAATGTCCCCTGAAGTGATGTATACATGGTGTGTGTGTGTGTGTGTGTGTGTGTGTGTGTGTCAGCTCACAGCTGTAGAGGGCAACATGCCAGCCCCAAAGTCAGCCTCTATTGTCCGAGTAACGGTCGGCAGGATCAATATCAATATAGAACAATATCTTATTAGGACTTCTGTGTGTGTGTGTGTGTGTGTGTGTGTGTGTGTGTGTGTGTGTGTGTGTGTGTGTGTGTGTGTGTGTGTGTGTGTGTCAAAGAGAGCATGTGTGCCAAATGTCAAAAGTTTATTTCTGCAGTGCTGGCTGACCATCCATCTTTCCTCAAAACATTGTTTTGAGAGTGGTGAGCCACGCATAGGGAATTCATTTGGCTCAGGATGTATGTTTTGGAATCAGACCAAGGCCTTGTTCATTGCTGGTGCGAGTGCCTACTCTTGTGAAAGCACAATGTGTGGCTGGATGATAGCAGCCTATCATGTATCACTTGTTGGAGCTCCTCTCCTTCCTGCCCTTCAGGTCACATCAACAAGGACACAGCAGATAAGAATCAGGTTTCAAGTTCTGGTATAAAGCTTTGTTAGTTTGAGCTTAGATTCCTTCCAGTTGTTTCTGTGTTTTAATAAATGAGAAAAACGACAGCCCACCAACCTAATAAAGGGCCGTTCTCTGAGACCTCCTCTGCCGGCTCGGGCTCAGGCTCCCGGTCCATGCTCTCAGAGTACGAGTCTGACTGGCCTCCATTGATGGTAGGGGCTTCTTCCCCGGCAGGAGGTGAAGCTGCACACATCGGTCCTGCTGCTGAGGCGACGAGGGGTTCACCACTACTGAAGCCGCTGGATTCAAGGGAGCCCTGCACCATCGAATCCGCCTGCATCTGCTGCTTCTGTAAGGCCGCCTGGGACCAAAGGAGGACAACACTGAGTTAGGACATACTAGGGACTTAAACCAAGATTGTTATGTTACTACAACGCTTTTGGAATGATGAGTCGTGATTTGATATGGGCTACATTTAGGGCTGCACTTTGATATCTTGAATTTTCCTCCTGACGAGTTCACTTGAGATTAAGCATATCAGAAGATACCTCGATTATTTAAGAAGCTTAACTTTTAAACAAATGTTGTTTTCATCTTTTGTAAACCCTTTGAAAGTATCTGAAATTGCAATTTGGTGCAAGACCTTTGTTGCAAATGCTTTATTGTGTGTACCTAACAATCAAGTGTGTAAATAGATTATGTTCTTTCATAGAAATGAATGCTTTATCTTGCAAATATCTAAATTCCAAATTAAATGGTAAATCTAAAAAACAACAAATCAATCACTGGAAGTCTATCCATGCTAGTGATGACACAACAGCTACCTGTTGCTGGGCAAGCTGCACCTGGTAGAGCTGCTGCATGTACTGCTGGTAGTGTTGCTCCTGCAGCTGACGGATGAGGCCCAGCTGTTGCTCCGGGCTGTTGGGGTATTGCTGAGCAGCGTACTGTTGGAACTGCACTGCCGTCTGCGCATTCAAAGCCGCCATTATCTGTTGTCTGAAAACCAGGAAACAGGGCCAGAGTTGGTGAGGAAGAAAATACAGGAAATGGAGAGGAGGGAATGTTGGACAACTGTAGGATTGTATCTTAGAGAGAAGAGTGATAGAGGAGGCATTGTCTCTTTTTTTTAGCAGGTATCAGCCGAGCAAGGACCTTGCAAATAGCAATGTCAGAGAATTTTAATAATCATGCAAAATGTAGCATTTGCAAAAGACAGCGGTGCAGATAAACATACTTCTGCTGCTCAATCCGTAGCCGTTCGTCCTCTGCATGTCTCCTTTCCTCTTCCTCTCTCCTCAGCCTTTCCTCCTCCTCAAGCCTCCTTCTCTCCTCCTCCTGTCTTTGTCGCTCCCTCTCCTCCTCCTCCAGACGCTGACGCTCCTCCTCTTCTTTCCTGGGGTAGAGCAATGACATGAAGGATATTGTAAATTATGCAAATGGTAAAATTCCTTACAACATTTCATAGACTGTAGTCAATAAATCTTAGTCAATACAAATGTCAGTAAACTAAAAAATCACTACTACTTTCACAGGTTCTCTGGATGCATATAGGCCGAACTAATTCTGTATCTAGACACTGAAGCAGAGAGATCCTCCTCTGGAACTGGAGTCGGGTACCTTACCTTTTTCTTTCCTGCTCCTCCTTTTCGATCTTGTGTGAAGTGACGTATGGAGCAAAGAGGTTACAGCACTTGTTCAGCATCTTGACAAACTCCACCATGGCCTCCTCCTTCTCCATGTTACCTAGGGAAGCCCACTCTTTCCTGCAAGCAGAGCAAGATTGAAGGTGAGGATAAATAACATAGGCAACTGGGCAAAATGGGCTCAGTCATTACGTTCTTGTTTTGTTTACTCCTTTCTAGACACGTTCATATTTAATAATAGCAAAAAAGAGGAATTAAAATGTGTAGCATTTGTAAACACCATTGTTAATTAATAACATAAAGAAACTCTAAGTGAACTCAATCTTAAAATCTGTGTGTCATTACATTTGTGCAATAATGGAATATATGTGAGTGGAAAAGGCCAATAGCATTTTTAGTTTATTTAACTATTTTGACACCAAATAGCTGAAACAACTACCATTTTTCAAAGGGAAAACACACTGGGACGCACAAAACCAGATGTCTGCTGGGGTTACCTGCGGTCGCTGCCCAGGACATCAAAGAAACCGACCTCCGGTGAAGCATCAGGATTATAAGGACCCAGTAACACCTGTTTGTGCAGAGCCACCAGCCGAAGCTTCTCCTCATATGTCGGGTGAAAGGCCTTTCCATCTTTATCTGAGAACAGCAATGTGGGAGCAATGAATTTGCATTCATTTGTTTTTTTACACCCAGCAGTTAAAAGGGGTTGTGAATGCTACAACACAGCCTTGTGTCATCATGGTACACTATGCTAGTAACAACAGTAATAGCATTTAGGCTATTACATTGTCTAGAGTGTTACCTCATAAAATCCTTGTGACTTCAATCCGAGAGAAACGTCCAACTTTCTATGTGAAGGCCTACAGGTTACGCAATTAGACCTCACCCTACTTGACTTCAAACACATGACTACAAATACAAAGCAGAGATTACTCTTGCACAGTGTAGTGGGACCAGATACAAACCTGTTTGCACAATCATCACAAGTGCTTTGCTCTTATATAACCAGTAGCAATGCCAATTTTTTTTAATGAACGTACCTTTTGAGGATGTCTGAAAGGTAAAGGCAAGTGGAGCAACCAAGTGTGGAATACACTATATATCCATATTTCTTATAAATACATTTCTTCTAAGTCCAAAAGACATCAAGGCTGATACACTTGTTTAAACACAATGCTGTTTGGACTTGCTACCTCTTGAATTCAAATGAGATCTTGAAACTCAACATAAATACCATTTTTTTTAAGCAGCACAAAGTATGCAAAGGTTATTACATGTTACTTGTTAGACGCTTTTATCCAAAGCGACTTACATACTGTGGGCAATCCCCACAGGAGCAATTTGGGGTGAAGTGTCTTGCCCAGGGACACAACGACATGCTGACTGCAGTGGGGTTTGAACCTGTGACCCCCTGATCCGAACACCTACAACCCACTACACCACACGCCCCCTATGTTATGTGATAACACTGTTGTTAATGTTGTCTTAATAGTGCTGCCAATAACTCAGACTGCTTGGATGAAAAATTATTCCAGATCTATGCATAGAAAACAAAAACATGCTGTCATGCTACCAACTTGTGCTTTGTATTGGATTTCCTGTTGGAGGTGTAGCAGTAAGGGAGTGGCATGTGCACGGATCAGATGCGTAGGCAGTTAAACTGTAAAACAGTTCCAGTGGTCATTCAACCCTGTGGGAACTGGAAACGTGGCTTTTAGCGGATAAAAATGGGTTGAGCTCAGATCAGACTATGTAATGCAAGGAATAACCAACTTCTAAGGCACAGTGGTGATCTGTCAGCGTCTAACTGATCAGAGAAAGATATGTGTAAGCAGCTGACATGCAGGCTCCCTTTAGCCGCATCAATGACAGGGCAGGGCGTGTTTAAAGCCCACAAACAAATCACTATGAGGCACCATTACGTTAGCATGAACAGCGTCTTACATTACAGCTGATGAAGCAGTCGCTTGACAAGCCAGGTTATTCTTTCCAAAACACAAATAAAAGTACAAAGAAGGTACACAACACAAGGGGGAAATCTTGATGATATTGTTTTGAGGCCACGTATTGACACACTCGGAAGTGGCGTGCTTATTTTTACCCTTTAACAACCAGCTAGCAGCCTGTTAGCTGCGCTGACTGCTGGTTAGCTTTGAAGCTAAAGAAATGTTGCGGCTGACAGCAGCAGCCCCGGTGACAGCTAACAGCTAACGTTAGCAAACGGCTAACTCCACCGAACGGGTGACACGTATTTAAGTCGGTTCTTCCTGCTATCTGCTTCTTTACGTGACATGCGTGAGATTTATAACACATGTAAAATACCTTTGAAGAATTGAAGGCCCATTCCATACAGCTCCAGCAGAGGAAAGCCCCATTTCCTCTCTATGGCTGATCTGGCTGTCTCTCCATCTTCCCCTCCCGCTGCAGCCGGTGTGTCGGTCTCGGGCTCCGCGGCTTCGGGCTCCGGCTCCTGGGCCTGGAGCTGCTCGTCCTCCGGGTCGGGACTGAGGGTGAGGCCATCGATAGACACTTCGAGCCGGCTGGAAGTAGCACTGTCGAGGTCGCCGCTCTGAACCTCTGTCGCCATCATGTAGACTGTCAGCTGAAGCGGCCACGTACCTACTTCCGTTTAGTCTTGGCGGAAGTTCCGGGAGGTTTTTTCTTCCCTCGATGTAAATAATGACGTCGCATTAACAGATTAGATCAATATTTACACAAATTATTTACTTTTTAACAATTGGGAGTGTTATAAATCGGAATTTCCTTTGAATGCTTTTGTTTTTTGTTTTTTATACAATGCATAACGTTTTTTTATTTTTTTTATTCAACGGTTTATTTTATCATGAAAATATGTTATTGTGGAATTTGAAATGACTTTTTATATATAAAATAGATTGCGCTGTTAACAATATTAATATTTTGAAGTTTAAATATGATAGTATTATTTTTTGTCTTGCAGTCCTTTTTATAAAAACATAAACATTTTGGGATCCATTTAATGGGGTAATTAAAGCTGTAAAATAAACATGATGGTCAAACTATGTAACAAAGACACCAAAGCTAAAATACCTCAAATATATCATCAGCATTTCCTGTACTGAAATGTTTTTTTTCAGCAATGTCATATTTCCTGTAATAAACTAACACTTATTGTCAATGTATTAGGCGAGGGACCTTTTCTATCCAGCTTTTATATTAATGAAATGAATTCAAATAATGTTTACGATTGTTTGCTTAGAAGATATGTACACACACTATCATCATACTCATCTTCTGCTTGTGATTGCTATGAGTCTTTACAAAGAATTATAAGTAAAGTAACTATAAAACATCCCTCAAATACACAACTGCCAAACTTATACCAACGGCCCATAAGACAATGACATTTTAACATGTACCTGCAAACTTGTGAGGATAGTTTACCTGTCTGTCTGCAGGTTAAATGTATAGTGGTCAGGTCAAACTGTGGGCTAAACATTGGTCAGACTTGAAAGGTGTGAACATGCTTTTGTTTGTGTCTACAGTAAGCTGCCAACTGGAAATGGCCAGTAGAAAACCCAAAGTGTTTTGACTGTTTGATGTTTTAAAGTGTAGGCTGTTAACTACAATATACCAGCATTATTTTTAATCTATTTTGTCAAAATAAAATGTCATGGGATGCCATTTTAAAAATGCTGACTTAATAAAAACACCAAAATTAAACATGCGTAATAACAGCAATGCTGACTTCACATTCACATTCATGATACTTCTTAACTTACGAGAGCTTCTATTTCATGCTGCCTGTGCATTCTGTGATTTTCTAACATAAAAGCCAATTTGTAAAATGTTCTAAGCCTTTTTTCTACTGGTTAGTAAATATTACATGTGGATTTTTTAAGGAACGCCTCTTTTGAACAGGTCTATTCTTGCAGCTGTAACACTGCAAATGTACAACTGTGACAGTAATAAACGATGATCTTTTATATCTTATTTTGGTCAAAGCAACATCTACAATAAACAAACCTCTCATGATATACAATGAAGTAATAAGATCACATCATCTCTTTAGTCTTAGGAAATTGAACATATTTAAATGTCATCGGTGTAAAGATATCCATGAATGCCCACATAACAAGGCCTAACATGTGCTCAGTGATCTTGTGGTTCCACTCATAGTTTTGCACTCAATTATAAAATAAAGGTCCATCAGGAACTGTAAGGTGCCCTCATGTAAATCTCCATTTGGACAAACAGCTTTTTCTGTTCGGGTGATCAACATCTGGAAACGATCTCAACTGGATCATGACTGGGATCACTTCAACTGAACATTTTGTAAGAGGGATCAGTCAGTATTAGCTCATTTCCTGTTATGTTATGTTTATTTTCGTGTACATTTTTTAAGTTGTGTGTTTTGTGTATGTACCTAATGTAGAGTGTTTGTGTTTTATGCATTTTAAGGGCCCATCCAGGGACATCATAGCAAGTAGCTTAGACTATAAATAATGTGGTGTGTGGAATTGGATAATGCTATACTTTTAGAATCAGAAGTCCTTCATTTGTCCTGCAACAGGGACATTTTAACAACAGCAAGAGTGCAGATTAATAATAAATAGTAGACTAACATATTATATAAAAAAGTGGGAAGACGTTATAATAAAAACACAATAGGTAAAAATAACAAATAACATATAAGTACACCATGGTTTAATAACAGATTTAAATATAAATTGAAAGAAAAGGTAGAGCGTGAATCACAGGATTTTAACAATAAACTTTACATACATCATATTTTCATGCCTGAAGAGCTTTGAAGCCACAGATGACCGATGAAGCATTGCTGTTCATTTCAGCTCTCAGAAAACCTTGTCATAGTCCATTACAAAGATCAGGAACTTCAACAGCCTGATTTTAGCATAGCAATCTGGTCTGTGCACACAGGCAATACCCAATTAGGGCTCAAAGACAAAGCAGTCTGTGAACTGTGAATGTCTTTACCTGAACATCCTACCTGAACAATGCTGTATGTGTCAGAGTACAGAGATCAAAAAGGGATGTTTTGGATTTGAAATGACACGATGGCTGTCAAGTTATTTTCCCACAGAGCTCAACCAATATAACCAGAGAAAACTGTTGGTGTTTTTTTTTAGTCTGTGTTACAGGTCTCTTTGTGCATTGCAAGTTTAACTTCATACAATCTACTCCACAATGACTTAAACCAGTCACAGCTGCATCAAATAAATCATATGATGATGCAGTAAAGATCTGGAACGCATTTTATATGCAATAGTGTCTCCCCACACCCAACGCAATTAACTACGATGCACGAAATTGAATCTATAATTGCCCATATGTAAATAACAAAAAATCCCTCTGACGTAGGACACAAGCTATGCAACCATTATGTATAATACTTATAATTGTTATATCTATTCTGCTATTTCTTGCACTATTATTATTGGTTTTGTTTATTTTATGTCATATTATGTTGCATTGTTGGAAGAGCCAGGGACTTTAGTTTTTCATTGTCATATCCATACTGTACACATGACAATAAAGCCTTATATCTTGAATCTATAATGAAAGCTTTATATATAGCCCCTCCAAAAATAAAGAGCTTTATATTTAAACAGAAATATTATAAGGCAATCAAAATCCAGAATCTAAGATAGAAAACAAGATGACAAGACAACATAATTCATATATACAGGGGGAAAAGGAACATGCCACAAGATAATATAGAGACATAAGAAGAGGTTTACTGTAAACTGCCCACCTGAGATCATTATTGTCCAAATATGTGTAAACAAATTAGTCTGTCTGTGGTTCTACCTGACCTATTGACTTGATCCCTCCTGAATCAATTGAAGTTGAGCCATTCAATAACAAGTGCCCACTCCTGCTTACTTTTTAGGTTTGTGTATTGAGATTAACTTTGTTGCCACTGAAAGGGGGCAGGAAGCATATATTGTATACACCAGTGTGGAGTAGACCTTCAAAGACCTGAATATGTTCTTCAAAAATAACATTTTTTTTACATTTATGGAAAAACAATCACCAAGACAAAGTATAATCCTTGTAGAATAAAGGCCGAGATGCAGAATCATTCAGAATAAACCTAACTACATATTGAATGATATTATTTTTCTTAAAATAAAAACAAAACATGTAATAAAATCTTAATGCTGAGCTAATGTGATATTTGAATCTTGCCTGTTATTATGTAGGCCTACACACACATTTCAAACACATAGCAGGAAACTGTACATAGCGTACAGTCTTCGCAAATTACGCATACATTCAGTTAAATACATGGAAATAAATACTTTTCACAGCATAAAGACTTTGACCGGAGACCATATGATAGAGCAATAATATGTATTCACAGCAACAAACAGCAGTCCGTGTGAGGGTTACCCGTTGAGGAAATAGCAGTTTCCTACTGTCTTTGAAGGCTACATGTCCATTATTACTTCACCCATTCCAAAGCGGATAAATGTTTTCACTGCCAATGTGTATTGAGCATGCAGATTCCATTAAAGCCCTTTTAAGAGACCTGCGGCCGCTCCACCGTCCCAGGTGCGAGGCCTTCACACCTCCGGAGGCCTGCAGACGTCTGAAGTTTGCGCACGGCCGCTGCAGTGCCAGCCGGCCCCGATGGCTGCCCCATTCACACATAGCCAGCGTCACCTTTGATCGCCGGGGGGATTTAACCCCAGCGAGCAGCGCACCTCTCAAACTCAGACAGACGCTGGAAATAATACGAGGAGGAACATGTCTTCAGCTCATGGGAATATGCGAGTCGGGGATCTGTATAATTTCCAGATGTATCACGAGGGACCTTTGCAGACAAACAGCACGGTGAACTCAGGTAGGTGGCAAGGAATAAGAATAAGACTGCATTTTGCAAAAGCTATTAAGTAGCCTACACCACTGGCAACAGTCCATCACGACTTTGCAGCTGCTTCCTGTGCAAGAAACATGTCCTTCGTCATGTTTCTTTGGCTCTTACTTATTTCTGCACGCTTTCTTTCCAGATTATGGAGCTCCAGATGTGACCAACTACTTCAACCCTGCAAACTCTGCGCCAAAGGCAGAGAAATGCGTGGCAATACTGACCCACAGGAGAAAGAGGACTAACTTCACCCAGCAGCAAATCGAGGTGCTGGAGAAAGTTTACTCGGATACTAAATATCCTGACATCTACCTCAGGGAGAGGCTGGAGGCTCTGACCGGGCTTCCTGAGTCCAGAATTCAGGTACATTAAAAGATCAGTCAAAGATGTTGAGAGATTTTTCAATAAGCCATTTGATCAAAAAAAAATTAAAGTACATCAGAAAAGTTATTGTGAATTGTTAAACTGACTTATTTGTTTCATGCACACGTTTCAGGTGTGGTTTCAGAACAGAAGGGCCAAGTCTCGTCGCCAGGTGGGCTCCTCAGGGTCCATGAAGGTCCCCACACCGCCAGCAGCGAGCCCATTCATCCAGGTCCAGAGCAGTATGGGCCCAGAGAAAGGTAAATAATTCAGAAAATCATTGTTTTCTTGTATTGGGTACCTTCCTTAGATTTAGAATTCAATTTTATTCCCATGGCCTTGGAACGTTTTATCAAATATATATTAAAAGGAATAGAAATAAGTCTCAAACGTATCATGTCACCAGGTATAACATCTGAGGCTAATAGATAATAAATAGGAGACAGATTTGATGGACCCACTGATTTTGTTGGTATACCCATAAGAATATCTACATTTCTACAAGCTTCTAATCAATGTAACATGTTTTTTATAAAAAAAATGCATTCTGGAAGCAGTGAATTATGGGATTTCACTCCCAATCTGTTACATAGGAAAATTATTTAAAAAATCTGGAAGCAAGGCATGAATGTGTTCCCTCTGAGAAAAAAAACAAATAAAGATTATTATTATTACATTTGGAAAATGGCCAATATTCTCTTGGTGTTCACTTCTACCCTTGATCGCCATGAAAAATGTTGCTTTTTCTCCCTCCAGTGTGATGAATGGGTAAATGAGCTAAGTAACACTTTAATTGTATTTCAAAGCTAATCGCCCTACTCTTCTTTTCTCTTCCAGTGTATGACAACAATCATGGAGCCGAGGCCCAAAGGATTGGAGGTTTTGGACTGGAGGACAGTTTCAGACCTTCCATGCACCAGAGCACAGATGACCCTCACAGCACCAGCATGCCCGCCAAGCCCAGCAGCTACGAACACACGCCTGTCTCCTGCCTCTACGACAAGGAGGGGTCGAGAGCAAAGCCTGATCAGATGCAGCGGCACGAGCTGAGCGTCAACGTGCTGTGCTGTAACGTCCACCTGTATCCCAAAGAGAACGAGCATCAGCCCAAGATGGAAGCCAACATGCCCGCCAACCAGGGCCCGAAGGTTCTGGTGGAATATGACAACTTCCCCCCCAACAAGACCATCGGCCCAGAGATGAAAGTTGTGATTCCTCCCATTCCCTCGCAGAATAACTTCAGCAGGTCATCGCCGAAGGATAATGGATGCCAAATCCAGTATCCACGCGTGATGTCCACAGGAAATCGGTTCAGCCACTTCTCCCCGATCCACGCCACAGAGGCGCAGGACTTTACCGACTCTGACTCTGACTGGGAAAGCGATGCCTTGAAGTTGGCAGGCTTTGGTGGCTTTATGTGATGTATTATAACAGCTGATATATATATATATATACAGCTACGTGTATAATAAGAGGCAGTATACAATTGTTTGGAATACAGGAAAATGTGTATTTATTGTAAAATAGTAATAGAACTGTTGATTGTAAAGAAAAATAAATGTTGATTGGATATATCTTTTAATAAATACTAACAAATACAAGACTGCTTTGCAATATTATGTTTAATATAAAAAGACGGAAACATTTATATACAATTGCCCTGAGGCACTTTCATATACAACTTTACAAAAACTGAAAAAGGAGATTCTCTAGGAAAAAACTGCTGACTTGAATTTTTCTTGGGCTTACATCAGTGATGCAGGCTTAGTGTAAGGGGAGGGGGGGCAGCAACAGCCATGCCAAATATGGAAATGCCAATATCATTTTAAGGAGTAAAAGGCATCAAAAACCCCCAGAGTTCTCCTTTATAAAAATACCAAAATCTCTTTTCAGTGCACACAAAATTACAAAAGCCATTTCTGATTGCACAGCAGAAATGTAGACGACAGTCCTAATAATCAGAGATATTGTACAATTATCTACAATAAACAATTTTATAAAACATTCTTTAGCCTCCCTGTGCTTAACATCCGCGGAGCAACTGAACACAACACTTACAGGGGGAAACTTTAGAGATAGCAAAATATCGTTTTAATAACCATGAACACCTACTCAAAAATAAATAAATATGGACTATAAAAACAGTAAGAATCAATGTTTGGCACATGGAACCAATAAATAACCGTGGAGAGGTTGTAGATGTGGATTTGTGGCGATAACTAAAGGCTCTTTCATTTGTGTTTAATTGGGTGCACCAACATTCTCCTACAATAAAACGGGTGGGTAAAATACTTACGACATCTTCCATTCAGGAAATAACGTCAGGAGTCTGGGCAGAACTCTGAGCCGTTTCCCAGAAACATCCACATTCAGATTGTAACCTTCTGGTCCAAAACATCCACTAGAGCTATTTATGTTTGCAGTCTTGTATCAGTTCAAGTGAAAGCACCACCTCAAAAGACGATGTTAATGGGCCACACCTCTGCGTGTGGCGGGGGGCGGGCCGCACTCAGACTGCGTTGGTGTTGTTGGCAGAAAATGCGTGCAGGTTGCCCAGCTGACTAAGGCCGCTCTGGATGTGTGCCACGTGGATCTCAACGTTGTTCTGGAAGCAACTAGAAACACAGAGAAGCAAGTGGTTAAAACATGGTGACTCAATTAACTCTTCAATATGGAGTGAAATATAGCCATCGTTATTAGAAATTAAGTTCATAGCTTCAAAATAGATGGGAATCTAAGTAAGGTTTACAACACGCAACATTGTTCTCCTGTAAAATATGACGGTTGTGTGTGTGTGTATCCATGGTTGTTTCCTAATTGAACGATATACTGTATACCCCATGCAGATATTTATGAAATCTGTTATTTTAGTGACATTTCTTTATATTTTCTATTTCTTTGATTATATATTTATATGTAAATGTATCCATATGGTCTTTGACTCCAGTACAACTATGGTATATCATTTGTTAATAAGCAAAAAAGAAAGAAGAAAGTCACAGAAATAAATTGTTATTGGAAATATTCAGTACTTGTGGCTGACTGAATGTTGACTTAATAGTGATTTGAATACTAATAAAAGACCATATTAAGTTACTCATGTTTTTCCGTTGGCACAAATAGAAAATGGTGAGCCATCCCATCAACCGCTGTTTGTTTAGTGTGACTAAGGGAGTGGAGATAAAGACAGTGCAGGTTCTTTTACCTGAGGTTGGAGGGATCAATCGACGCCTTGATGTCATTAAGGGAGTCTGTTAGAGATTTAAACTCAAAAGAATTCAAGTCTCCTCCATCAGCCAGACACTGAAACAAACCAGACAAAAAATTTAAATTAACACGTTATCAAGGCATAGGACTAATATTAAAAAACTGTTCATAAACAACTGTTAAAGAAACTTCACAAAAGACTTTAACGCATGTGTATTTTTAAAATTTCTCTACCATTAATATATGACGTAGAAGTTCCTCCTGCCATAAGTTAGAGAACATGTATTCAGGACTGAAAGCAGACAGTAGCTCAGCGTTTGTATTTCCTCTACCTTGATCTGTAGCAGCAGCGCAGTGAGGCGGGACATGAGCTGTGTGAGGCTGGGGTTGGTCACACTCTGCTGTCCGTCCTTCAGAGAGTTGCTCAGCTGCACCATCTGCTGGGCCTCGTCCTCGCAGCGCCGCCGCAGCTCTGTGGGGTGGTCGGCCGGCACCATGCCCTGATCTGGAGCCAGCTGGACGGACATATTAATGATTCACGTCATAAACTAGGCACTGTTATATCAGAATACCAGGGCATGAAATAGACCCTGGATTTTAACAGCATTTCCATTCCTCTGTTTGTATCACACACATAGAGACATTGACATAAAGTTGACTGAAAGGTCACAATGAATCATTATTTTCTGTACTTGGCTGCAGGGGTTTTACATAATGTTTTTGTTTGTACTTACATCACAGCAGAACTGCTGGACCTCGTGAAGCACCTTGTTGAGATCTTTATTGAGCTGCTCTAGCTCCAGCACTGTGGTTGCATATCGCTTCTGGAAGTCCAGGTCAATAGGCATCGAGTACGACTTCTGAGCACAAAAACACAACCATAGCCAAAGCTAGTTTTGATGTATGCATCCCAAGATAACATTTAACAGCTTTTGGAGCACCTTTTTCTAAAATTTATGATGATGATGATGATGATGATGTACCAGTTTCTCTGCCTCCGTGTTCATTTCTTTCAAGTGCTTGATGTGCTCTTTCTTGATCATGAGGATTTTCGACAGCCTTGTCTAGTCATGGAAAAAGAAACAAAGAATCAGTTCAAACAAAGCGCTACACAGGTTTAGGATATCATATTTTATTGTTCCATTTGACAGGACGTATTTACCACTTGGACGAGGAACTTGACAGGAAATCCCCCCAGAGTATCTCCCTCAGCACCAGGCAGTTTGTTCCTCCACGGTGACAGGTTGATAAGAGGGTCATTATCCTGTTATTACAAAAAAAGAGAATTCATTCATTGATCTTCATAAGCAATCAAGAGGAAGAGATTCAGTAGATTTAGAACTGAACTTGATGAAGTGTACCAAGGCATGAACTGTTTAGCATATCCAAGTTAGATTTTGCATAAATCCATTTACAGCTCTTCAGAATGAATGGGCTGTGTGTTCATATATAAAAAGGTACAGAGCACATGTGAAGCTGCCAGTGTAGGAGGTTGACAGTACCATGAGGACAGGAGTCGTACCGGACGGGTACGTCCCTCTGGGCGGAGTCATGACGTTATGCATGTAGCGAGATATCCGGTGCTTCTGGGCAAAGGCTGAAATGGGCATGGTCTCATTGGGCTCATTGCTCTGGAAAACACAATATCATCTGAGATTTCAAAACACATTCCATAAGTCCAAATATTGCACATCTTTGTATCACGACAGTTTCTTATTTTACAAGGACATTCTAATACAAATAAAGGCTAGCAAACTCAAGTTGTTACTTGTGTAGCCACTTCAGGAACAATATATTGATTTTGCATTTACTCCCTTTGGTCTTTTGTTTGGGCTTTTGGATGAGGACAATACACAGTTGATGAATACAATTATTCTTCTGGCAAAAAATACTTATTTTTAAAGCTCAATCAAGGGGAAATCTGAATTTAAGGTGTGTGAAAAGTAGATCAAAAACACAATTTATTTTGGAAAGGATGATTGCCACAAAGAATAAAAGGGTGGCTCAACACACCATGAAATGGGAAACAATCAGCTCTAGTGAAGAGTGGGATCAAAAGGAATAATAAATGCTTTTGATGATATTGGACTGTCAATCTATTTTTTGTTTTGTTTATGAAATGTTGAAGTGACCAACTGACTGTATAGGAATGTCTCTTTTTGTTATTGTAATGTCCATGTTTTGTGTCTGTAGCCTGTACAATCAATTAAAAATTAAAAACTTCAGGAACAAACAGTCGCTGAGAGGCTGAGGTCGGGCCTGGTTGCCTTTGTCAGAGGCGCTATCAAAAATAAACGCTGCGATCCAAAAATGCATTCAACAAAAAATCTTACTTTAAGAAAAATTATCAACAAATATGTTTTCTGAATAATCACACCTCACACAGGTGAAAAGGTGATTATAATCACTATGAGTGTCGTCCAACTAATCCAACGCTTAATTGATCACAAAACAATAAGTCCTTTTATAAACAAACCCCAATGCCAAAATATTAACATTCAAAAATCCTATTAAATGAAAAGAAATCCCCCCTCTCTGACATGGCTCCTACAACTTGTCTAATGTCAAACACACTTTCAGGAGAGCTGTTGTGTTGAAAGAGGCGGTCCTTACCAACACTTCGTAGTCAGGCACAGTGTGTGTTCCGAGGCCGCTGCGGTCGAAGGTGACGCGGTAGGTGGCGGCACTGGTGTCCACGGCATCAATCTGCCCGGTGAACAACCCATCATGGACGCCTCGGAGTCTCGCTGTGGAGCAGGAGACAAAAACAAATAAACAAATAGGGATTTGTACTAGTAATACTGTTCATATCAGTGTGAGACATCATTACTACTGTAACTACTGTAACAGCTTCTTAATGATCATTACATTGTCCTGAAAATATCTGTTTCTAAAGCATGCAACTTATCCAACTAAATGAACATTGTGAAGAAGTGTAGTGCAGAAAAAAACGTAACTGTTCAACAATAACATCAAATGTACTTTTATTAGGGACTGCATAAAATATATCAAAGTTGTTGTTTGTTTGTTGTTGGTATGAACTGAGAGTATCTTAGTATGTTGAATAAACTAACTACAGAAATACATATTTTCCCATGTAATTTAAATATGCATTATTACATCCAAATTAAAACATATGCACTCCCTACAATATTTTTTTTCTGTTTAATTTGACAAGGTTTTCTTCACATCTGGTAAATACTGTATAAGTGGGTGTGAAGCAGGTTATTAGACTAGAATGATAATCATTTCTTAACAGTTAACCAGAGATGAGTAGCTGTTATAACTGCTGCTGAGGCTGCGTGTGTTCATTAGAGTCCTCCTACCAGTGACTTTGGTTCCTATGATGAGTGGCAGAGGGATTTCATCAGGAAGGTCTTTGCAGTTGGACACGTCAGACAGCTTCCTCTGCTGCAGCAGGCGCATCTTCTGCCTCTTCTGCCTCAGCGCTGTCCGCTCCTCAGAAAAGAATGCTGATGAGCACCTGGGATAACAAAGCATAGCACTGTAACAGGGTGAAAACTGTTTCACATTTTAGACTTGGAAATGTCTGACGTAAATAAAGACAAACGTGATTAGTTCAAATGGGTTACAGAGGCACAGAGCGTAAAGACTGCAGCATACCGTCGAGGCTTCCCCATCAGTCTCCTGATTGTTCCCCACTCAACCCTTGTTAACTTTCTTGTTTTCAAGTTGGGGAAAGACTCTTTGAGGCACAAGCAGAATTCATTGTCACCCTCAAAGAGAGGTCTGGAAAAGGAAATAATACAACAACAACGTTAACAACAAAACTCCTTTTAGAGGAGGTTTACTCCTGACCTCTTAAATCATGTTTGTTGTAAATACAGATTATCAAAAACATTGAAGAGCTCTTAATTGTGTATAATCCAACAAATTAATATCAGTTTTCTGAAGATGAAAAAGAGGCTTTACCTGTCGATATTGGAATAGAACCATTCGTAGATGCACCATTTGTGAGCTTTGGGTAGCTTAAGGAGGTTTCTTAATCTCAGCCCTATTTTCTGGGATGCTTTCTTATCTGGTGTCGCCACATTAGAACATTTCTGCAAAGCAAAACATATAAACAGTCATTCGGTATACAGTATTCGAAAAACATAAAAATACCATATATTTAGCACTTTAAGTGGGGATTGAGTTTTACTTTATACAACAGTCATCTACCTTCTTGTCTTCAAACCATTACTATTTACTAGAACAATAACCTAAATGATGCTGCAGATACAAATGGTACTGCAAGTTAAACTTGAAAAGGCCTAGCCTAAAAACACAGGAAGCTAGGGGATGCTGTTGCCTCCAATTCATTTTCCCTGACAAGCAGCAAATCTTTCACAGGGCCTGGAACACTCACATAGATCATTGTGCTTGTTCTCTTACTGGTGAGCAGTTACTTGAAATGTTGACTTAGACACTGAGGCAATCCACTCTCAGTTGATTTAAATGATCAAAATAAGTGGATTGATTTAATTTTGATCAGAAAATGCCACAATTGACAGACAAGAAAGGATTTGTTCCAGAAGGCTATATATACGCCAGAAAACCTGTTGATGGTGTGTTGTGTTTACCTGTGGCGTGGTGCTGACCCTCTGGCTCCTCCGAGGGGATCTGGATGGGACACGTTGCTGGGGCGACACCTCATCCTCCTCCCGAAACAAACGGCTCCTCTTTGAGCTCCGTGTGGGCTGAAAGACAAATGTGGACAGGAGTGAATATGAATATTGTCAATAAAGCTACATTAATAAGAACATGTTCATACCAGTGGCAAATATAATTATATCTCTACTGTATTTTTTTGCCGTTTACACATTGAAAATGTAGACCATAAATCCAACACTGCAATATAGTTTTCATTCTTAAGCAAAGAGGAGACAACATAATGTACATAGGGTAGTGGCATAAACACATTTTGTTCGTTTTTTCAAGAAAAGAGAGTATCATCAGACATGAGGATGATTAGAATTTGAGTGTTTTGTATATGTTGCATCGAATTAACTTGTGTTTTCGTATTTTTTTTAAAGCTTAGTATTCATATTATCATGTAAAACAGAAGTGTATCTCTTACTGTGTCCATTGTGAGGGAGGAGTTTCGTCCCCTGGTGTTGTGAGCTCTTGGGAAGTTGTTTTTTTCATTCAGAGTGTTGGACAAACTGCCTTCTACAGAAAAACAACAATGCCTTTATTTAAAATAGCAAAGACACCAGAAACAAGACCCCAGCGAGACCTTCTAAATACCAAATGTCGGAATCAAAACTATTCTCATTCTGCAGAAGATATAAAAAGAAGTTTCCACTTAGTCACAGGTCTTAACATATTTTGAAAACAGCAGTGGAAGCCATAATAGGACTACAAAAGACTTGCATTAGCCACAATGTAATGCGGTTGTCACTGAAGCTTTTCCTTATGGGGAGAGTTATACAGAAGTCTAATCCAATGAAGGGTAAACGTTTCCTGAACATTTCTAATAAGTAAACGTATGGTATACCTCAGCTAATACACATGAAGACGAGATCAAATCAGAAACAAAATATTCTTCATTGGCCATGTACAGTAGGTTAAGGCAAAGAAGGAATTTGACTCCAGCTTCCATTAGTTCCCAATATACTTCCACACTTCAAAGAACAAATGTACAGATAAATAAAGATTCGGCCCACATACCTTTTAGACTGACAAGTGCCTCTGCCGAGGAGCCTGGGAAAGAAGACATATTGGGCTACATCAGTAACACACTAATGGCATACGAATAACTCAATAATAATAATTATTATGTGACTAGTTATGTTATTATATGTTATATGTTAGTTATGTATAAATTATACAATAACTAATAATGCTGTAAATATTTTACTGTCAATTTGTAAGCAATAAAGGAAAAAAAGGTGGGTCATATGAATCGGAATAGAGTTCATTGCCAGGTACATTAACAGAATAAGGAAAAGTATTTACACCAAATATACATATACAAAGAAACTAAAAACCTAGTACAGTGAATATATGACAATCCACAGTATTATATTTCAGAGTAGAGGGCTGTTCAGAGAGAGGTAGGGATATCTAAATCTAAACTATTCAGAGAGATGAAAATTAACATGGGTCAAACAGTATTAAAAATGAACCATGTGTTGTATGATGTGCATTAATGAATCATGCTGGATGGTTTTAAGTGTATGTAATAGGCTTACTTAGCTATATTTTAGAAAACGCCTGCAAATAGCTCTGACGTTTATGAGACTGCCCTTTAAACACTGACAGGGGTAGGGTAACTGAAGTTAGATAATAAAGCTAGCGCAGTCAGTTAGGCCCTAATCCCCAATTTGAGCTGTCAACCACGGGCATAACATCAGCTGTACAGATCATATCAACGAAACGAGCCCAACAAGCTAATGATACAATATATTACGACCCGGATATCATATCCACTCACATTAACTACGACTGGAATGACTATTTCAGAATATAATAGCCACATAACTTGGCTAGTCTCTCTTTGCCAGCTTGACCCACAACACGTTAGTTACCATGTAACGTTGCATTAACCAGCGCTAACAAACGTTAAATATAAAAGGTGTCAGGGAAGATTACAACAACTATACCCGTAAAACAGAAAGCTAGTAGCTAGCTTGTGTACTTTGGTTATAAACACGTTATGGTAGTCCTTTTGTTATTGCTAGTTACGATCCAATGCTAGCACGTATTAGCTCACGGCTAAGCTAACGTTATTTGTTTACCCAGTTGAGCTAAAGTAACTTGCTCAACTCCTATATTAGCCATAGTTAGCCTTTCATGCTAGCAAGCGTTAGCTGACTTGAACAGACCGGTATCTCCTTACGTCTAAAAAATTACTTTGTGAACTCTACCCAAAACTATATATATTCATTACATGGACAGCGCTGGCAGTTTATCACCAAAGATTTATTTTTATCATAATGGGGCCGCTGCGTGTTTACAACGCAAAACTCCTTGAATTTGTGTTGTTACTCACTCTCGTCTAACAGCTGGTCCATCTCCGCCATCTTGAATTAGCCGCGCCGCTTTTTCAAAGACCTTGTCAAAATGCATTCTGGGTCGGGACGCTATCAGGAGGGCGATTTGAGAAACTAAAATCCAATTATTTATCAAACTGATGGGTGGTGAATCTATTTATGTTATATAAGCATTCTCATAATCATTTTAAACTTAATTTAAAGGTAATTTACTGCACAAAATGTTCCTGGAAATGCCTGGAAAACCTGTTCATAAACTGGAGTCACAGTCGGTATCCCTCCATTGTTTCATCCAGCACTTCAGTAACTAGCATATATTAATGAGTTTTTCTTACATTTCATCCAACTTTGGTAAAGGTTTTTTTTTGTATCGTTTCCTCCATGTGGAAGTCTGTGTTTTTACCTGGAGTTAAACACAGCAGCAGAAACCAAAACCAAGTATTAAATGCCACTTCCATAACCTATTGAACGTTTTGTTAACACTTGTTCTGTGTATACAGGCCAAAGAATTTGAAAGGTTAAAAGTACTACGAATCCAGCCTAAAGTCAAACTCCCATCCTGCAGAAGTACCTCTAGCTTAGAGAACTCATCAGCATCTGAACCCGCCCACAGGTTGATAGTAACTGCAATAAATCAATCTCATAAATTAGAAAACTATTTGAAATAAATTATATCATCCGATATTATATCCCAAAAGGAGTAGAAGAAAAATAATGATTCACACAGGCATGAAATGTATTCTCAACAATTTATTGTATTTCAGGTAAGCAAGAAACGCACTAAGATCAAGTGTACCACATACCATGACAGTCATTTCTTTTTCAGAATACTTTGCAGAATGCTAACCACATTGTTTATTTTGCCCCCCATTTTCTGCAAGGAAGACAGCTTGTTAGACAAACAACAGAACAAATATATACACAACAAACATTGTACAGTGTATTTGAACCAAACAGTCTAAAAAATGTTCATTTGAGGGGTTGTGTACGTTTGCAGATTGATTGTTAAAAACTCTTAACTCCCTCCCTAAATTTGCAGTACTAAATTTTATTAGGTTTAATAAAGAAAGAAGAAAGATCCTTTCCAAAATTCCAAGAAGACCATGTGAAACTGAAAACTACAAATATTTTCTATTGTTCATTCCTAAACCTCTCTGCGAACTAGGCACCGTGCTTCAACCACCAGATTGAGCTTTGATTTGTATGTCTGTCTTATAAGCAACTCTGACGTAGGTATTGAACTACCTAAGGTGTTATGAAGAACGCTGCAAGCTAGTTAACCTGATGAGAAAGCAATAAAGTGACTAGAGATTTCCATTGACCATTGTAAAAATGTGGTATAGCATCCCTCCTTTGCCATGAAGCCCAGGCATTTGACAGCAACAGTGGTCTCAGTTTTCAATGAAAAGGGTTTGAACACAGACCCCCACCCCCTCACCACAGGGACGTCTGGTAGTTAAACTTGATCTTCAGGAGATACTTCATGTTGACCTGTGACACATCATACACAATGTATCTGAAGGAACAGCAGTTAAGGACAACAGGAACTATCGAGATAACATAACCAACACTGCAAAACAAAAAGGGACATTTTACCCAAATGCCACATATGAAATGTTGACAAATAAA
Organism: Notothenia coriiceps; assembly: GCF_000735185.1. Lineage (NCBI taxonomy): Eukaryota > Metazoa > Chordata > Actinopteri > Perciformes > Nototheniidae > Notothenia > Notothenia coriiceps. The sequence continues at coordinate 52,126 of NW_011357190.1, forward strand.
TGATCCAAAGTTAGATACCAAGAGCTGACAGTCCTATAAAGTAACGACATGTTGTGAGGGTATTTGTTTAGGACAGGTCGACCACCAACGTTTTCTTGTCCTAAACTCGACATTCATTGATCAATGATTTAGGTCTCAGTTTATGACAGAATACTTCTTTTCATAAAGAATGAAAATCCATTAGTGCCTCAGAGTGATCGGGTCATTCTGAGTAATATCACAGAGCTTCCCATATTTAAACAGACATCCTTCATTAAAGTTATTCTTAAATTAGAATGAAAACATTGGACTTAATTCACATCCAATGTCATGTTGTAAGAACTTGGCAATAAAGTAAAATTAAAAGTTTAGAAGTGACAGTTCATCGTTTAAAAATAGTCATTAGACATAACCTAAGTCGGTCAATTCAATTTCTAGAACAGCGTGTACTGACTAAGTCTCTGACTTTTCTATAAGCTATCAAATAACTAATCATACACGAAAGCATGAAATTTTTTTCGTCATTTGAGAGCAAAATGAGTATTAAATTCATAAACCAGGTTTTAGGTATTAAAGGATACTCGTTGTACAGGAGACTTGTGTCATCAATGTTCGTGTTGCTTCCTTTTCCCAGAGGCACTTGCACCCCGTCCAAAGTGACAGATGCACTTGGATCAGGAGCAGTTCTACCCACACCTGCAAGAAAAAAAAATTCATGAATGAAAGTCTGAAGCAGAATACAAACCAAACTTGTGTCATCTACAAAAGGCAAATTAATTGCCAAATGTCCTGCAATAAAAATGGCATTGTATAAACACATATTTATGTAAACCAGCTAAATAACACATTAGCAGGAAAACACATCTATGCCCAAACATTACTGAAAACAGCACAATTATTAGTGACCCTTACCTTTAACACTGTGCTTGCCCTTGGGTACTTTTGTAATGTGGGACGCCTTCTTCAATTCATGCCTGCATTAAAAAAAAAAACATGTTCATTCATATTATCCTCACAGGTTTGTTAAAGAAAGGGTTGATATTCATGTTTTATTTAAATAACTCTGACTTACATGTTGCCCAGAGCAACCTCAGCCAGCAGTAGGAGACCGACGGGGTCTGACTGGGAGGTGTGACAGTAGTTTGCACTCTTTGACACCATGTCGGCAAAGTACACACCTTTACCGAACATGTAACCAGTCTGAAGAAGAAAAAAAAGAAAATGACAATGTAACACATGACTGAACAGAAGGAAAAAAAAAACATCAAGACAGAATATTTGAAAGTTAGGTTGGCAATTTAGAAAAACAATCAAATATCGCTGAGATGTTATTGACCAAATAGATTGTTATCGATATTACAACTAATTTGTAGGGTTGACTATTGGTGCTTTCACAAAAAATACATAATGAGATTTCTGATTAATAATCATTAGTAATGTGGATAATATAATTAAATTGGCAAATAACAGGTAGAAAAGTCTGATAAATAAAAAAATTACATCACTTTACACAAAAACAGCCTTTAAAAAAAAGGAAAAGACACCCTATTGCAATCTAAAAAAAGAACATGATATCTAGTCCTATAACACCATATAGTTATAATATTGACAGATAGCCCTATTTTTCAGTTATTTATTGCATAAAAAACCAATGGAAGAGCAGCTTTCGGTTCCATGCTATCAATAACTCACCACTGGAGCCTCTGGAGGGGCAATGCGAAGACCCTGAGACATGATACCAGCGTAGTTGGTTTTGCGAGAACCGTGCCACAGCAGCTGGCGATTGTTTAGCTCCTCGAAGGGACGGTACCGTTGGCGCTCTCCCTCTCGAACTATTTTAAAGATCTAACAGAAGGGGAAAGTCAGTGAACACAATGAGATGGCAACACTTGCTGGACTACAAAGTTACAGTTCATAGGTGAATTGAAATAAAGGCTGTGACGAATGAGTAATAGTTAAACTTACCTCTTCCACTTCCAGCGTGTAAGTGTTGTGTGTAGCAGCGTGGGTGTTCTTAACATATTGCGTAATGATCTCAGCCTCAGTTGTAGACTTGTCAACAACCTGTCGAATAACAAATATGGAGCAACTGTTATCTTCCCATTCATAATCTCTTCACTCAAAAACGTTATTATTAGAAACAATTTGGGAATAAATCCTATATCTTGCACAATGTCCCCAACTGTGAAAGAGTTAAACTGCTGCTCACCTCAATCTTGGTTTTGAGTTTCTCGTAGTTGATGTCGATGGGATCGCTCTCATCGTCCTGGGCCCCCCCTCTCAGCAGGCTGTATGCCACTTCAATGTCCAACAGGTTGTCCAACATCTGAACTTTATTCTGAAAAGTGAGGCATGCAGATGTTGTTCAATCCATTTATCAAGCAGGAGAGAATCAAACCGTGGGATGCTGTTTTCGTTGTTCTCACTTGAATGTAGTCCAGGCTGTTGAGCAGCGGGGGTTTCTTCATCCCGAAGTCGTGAGGTATCAGGGTGTAGAAGCGATTGGAGAGATCCAGGATGTGGGCCTCAGACAAACTTTCTGTCACAGCCTATGACAAACAAAATGTTATTTTTATTTGTTATATTGTCCAATAAATTAATACAAATATGTATGGTCAGGGGCTAAAATATATCTGGTCCAACCACTGGCACAAAGCACTATTTGTAGTAATGTCACAAATCCATCGAGTAGTTGGTTGCTGACCTGCTGTACATCAGTGAGGAGGGAATAGGCACTCTGGATCTGCCTCTTACTCAGTTTTCCTAGGGGCATTTTTTGGAGGTCAATCTGAAGATGGGAAGGGAGAGAAAAAGGAATTGTTAGTAGACATGTACAGGGTTCCTACACTTTTCCACCAATGATTTTCAATGACTTTTCCATGACTTCTCCATGACCTTTACCTAATTTTCCATGACCAAAAAAATGACTGAATGGTTTATTTTAACATGGAACAGGAAAATAAGGTCTGCATATGAAACATGTTGTGCCTACCTAAACAGTTAAATGCCATTTTACTTTTCATTACTATACGATACAGTATTTATTATCATTAAAGTATTACTATTTCTGCGATTAGCTCAAATATAAATTATATTTGATGCAACTTTAGTTACATTTCCATGACTTTTCCAAAACTTTGGGAAAAATATTGTTTTCCATAACTTTTCCAGGGCCTGGAATTAGCATTTTGAATTTCCATGACTTTTCCAGGTTTTTAATGACCGTAAGAACCCTGCATGTAAGGTATGGTGTTAAAGGAAATGTTTATTTTTTTCCTTTAGTTATTTGTCTGTATTTTTACACGGGTTGCATATAAAAAGATATAATGCACAACGTTTTTTCTTTAAAACAACAAACAAACAATGCTGTATTCAGATAGAGTTGTAGAATTTTCTTTCAAAATGTCATTTATTCTCCTGGGAATAAAACAGTTATTAAGAACAGAGGAAAACTATATCCGTCTAATGGTTTCCTAGCATGAACACAGCCACAAACTAATTTAAAAGTCTACCTCAAACTCCACCATGGCCTTCTTCATGCTCTCTACATCAAAGATCATCTTGATCAGCTCCTGGATGGGTTTGGCCAGCTTGGACTTGGTGCCGGCGCTGGCTGTCAGCTTCTTCACCGCTTCTTCATCCTGTCAAGAAACACATCCACAATCCAGTCATATACAGAAGGAAACAAACAGTCTGAGTTCTGGTTTTGAGTGTGTTACAGTCTGTACCTGTCCATAGTCAATCTCCAGTGGGTAGAACTTATTGGGATATTTGGTGAAGTTGGAGGTGCTCCATGTGTTGCCCGTCTTCTCTTTGTAGACACACAGGAAGTTGTCCATGGCAGAGTTTTTGTCGTGAAACTTGTCTAGCTTGTTGCCTCCGATAGTGGTACCCACTCTGCCCCATGACCTGAACACCCAGTACCTGCACATAGAGGGAAGAGATACTGTAGTTGAGTTTGGATAATCATTTTAAACATTGTAGCAATAGTGTTGGAAAGGAGAACAAACACTGTTCCTCTGCAGTAGAAAGATAAAACGGGTCTAATCCCTCAATCTCTGACCACTAACCGTTTCTGTACATCATCCTCTAGCAGCTGCAATTTGTAGTAGGAGTTAGTTCCTCTGACAATGTCCACAAGACCCAGCGTAGCGCTGTACATCTTCCCGCTCTGCTCCAGGACATGAGCGCTGTTCTCCAGCCCTAAAAATAAATAAAGTCAAGGTCAGAAGACAAAGAAATTGGATGGAGTAATAATGTTTTGAATGCAGGGCGCTCATGACTACCTGAATCTGGATCCACAGCAGCTCCTCCTTTCACCGTCAGTTTCATCTTCTTGGTTTTGCTACTGCCTGTAATCACGTAGATGCATGTTTTTCATCAATAATCTTAGACCAAAGAGTCCAGTGCTATAACCAGGGTTGGGAGTTACTTAAAAAATGTAATCAGTAACATATTCTGAGTATCATATTCTAAATGTAAATTAAATGTAATTACTTTTGGATTTCCTTAATATCGAATGTGATGCATATACCGGTAAATACAAGAGAAAAATATATCAATAAGAGGTTATTTACCGTAATTTTCGGACTATAAGGCGCACCTGAATATAAGCCGCAGCAGCGGCATACCACTCTCGGTTCCACTTTTACTTTTGCGCGCTACCTGTCTCACTCTTTTCCGGCCTCCAGCTTTTCCTGCTGGAACCCGCCGCTTAAAGGTGGGGGTCCGCGGACCGGCCATAGAGCCCATAGAGTTAAAGGTGTTGGCCGTTAGCTGTAAAAATCCATAGATTAGCCGCACCGTTATATAAACCGCAGCGTCGAAAAATAGGGAAAAAGGCGCGGCTTCTGATAAAACTCAATCAGCAAAAGTTCGGCTGTACACAGACTAGGAGCCGATTATAAAATATTAACATAGTCACAATTTATACTTATGTATACACTAGTGTTGTCTCCATTCCTAACTTTTGTTGAAGAGAGGCCACAACCTTGTGTTTTGGTTTACAACTAATAGGTCCGATCATGGGTTTCCATGTAGTTGCTAAGTAACGGTAAGAAAACTAATTTTTATCCCGCCAGTTCACTCCCTTTTGCCAGTAATAAATTTCACCGGGTTTGTTCAAAAAAAAAAAAAAGTTTCCGCTTATAAATGAAATTTGTGTCGACGCATAATTTTCACAACTGGGAATACGTGTTTAACATGCTTCCCAATTCTCGTATACTATGTTTCTGAACCACGACCACCGAAAATATAGGTGGACCCGGATCCTCATGTACTCCAAACTGGTGTCAAAGTCGACGACTTGTAACACACGTAGAACCTGACGAAGGACGAGGGAGTCCTGTTTGTTTTAGGTGTTGTATAGAGTTCTCCGGTGTCTATGAGGGTTTCTCTGACGTCGCCTACTTTTTTACTTGTAATATAAGTCCCTCCACTGTAGAGACTGCCCACCTTTTTATCTACTCGCAGCATTAATATCTTCACAAAAAGGACAACCTGTAGACGAGTCGTCCTGACTGCTTATAACCCCTTCTTCTTCACTTTCGTTATCTAAACTTTGCATAAATAAATCCGTTGGTCCGTCTTCCTTTTGTTGGCATAAAGGACAAATTTAACAATTAGTTAACGTCAAGATTTCATCTTCATCTGCGGAGGGATTCTTGAGGCTCCGGGAATTGTTGTAGTCAGCACCTAAGAGGTATTGTCGCGCGCTAACTAAGTAAAACGGAACGAAATGTCGTGTAAAGTCCTATTGAAACCTTATAACTTAGACGTGAGCTCACTTAAGTGCGAGCGGGCGATGACAGGTTAAACGCGCGGGGTCGAAAGAGTCACGGGAAGTTTTGATTGGGCTCGAGACGACTTTGTTCCACTTTCCGAAGGACTCTTGTACAACGTCCGATGTGGTTGAGGCGACCACCCGAAGGACTAATCGTCTTAGGATATTCCTTCCCCCCTCCTTCCTTACTAATGTTTCCCTTTCAAATTTTTCTCGAAAAATAGTGACGTCGCCACATAAAAATTCCACCCGTCCCATATTGGCGCGTGAAAAGAATTCAGGAGGACGAAAAGGGGTCCTATACACAGAAATTAATTTCCTATATTTTTCTCTCTTGTGTCCTTATATTACCGTACATGCCGCTTCTTCGAGATTTGTAGTTAGAATAAATGATAACACCAAGCTAATATAGGAGTTTTGTCCACCTCCGGCTTTGGATGCTCAACAATAGAAAAATTAAGAGACGTGGAGGATTTGTACAGAGTAAGAAGACCGAAAATATTTTTGTTAATAAAAGGAGACGGGAGTATATTTAAAAAAATTTGAACAAAAAATGTCCTATAATATTTGTTAGGAAAAACCGAATAGGAAGTTAGGAATTAAGGTTCGTAGCAAAAACAACAATTACGTAGATCAAGAGGATGGACGGCCGACATCGTAGGGCATCCTCCTCTTTTCACCCAGTCGTACATAACTAACGTCATGGTCTGTGTAGGATCATAAGTAGTTAACTAACATGCCGCAGTTTCCTGACGTAGACGATCTCAGACTGCGGATCCCTTTATTATAATATTTTGTTATACTCCGAACTTTTTTTGACGTAATAAAGAAAAATCCTTTGAACTAAATGGGTTTCTACCTATCAATTTCACGAAATCACCTCGTCTGTGTAACATCCGGGAAAGTCAAATCCCGACGGAGCTTAATACCCGTTTTTAGTATTTTAAGGCTTAATTAATAACCCACAAGTTAATTAACTATAGGCTATAATTTGTTGCTAATAGTCGTAAATGGCATAAAAGGC
>NW_011357190.1:58955-91007 GCF_000735185.1 Notothenia coriiceps
AATTAGATCCTAAAATGTCGATCTCGCCCGGATCCCCTGGAAGCCGATTTAGATACTCAACAATGTCCCTCGCAGCCTGCCGCGCGCAATCGCCACTCCCGACGATGGCCGCGCGGGGTGATAATGCGCCTTGCCCGCAGGTCGCTCTCCTTTCTCGACTCGGCCTTTCTCTCACTCTGTCCGCTCGCGCATTTCACTTGCGCTCTCCCGCTCCTCCGTCCTAGCCCTCTCGTTCTGTCTAGTCTGGAATGCCTCTCGCTCTGTCGAATACAGGGCATGGTTACCAACCTTTTGGTGACCGACACTAGTGACGGTCAAAATTGACACGCGACCCTAAACTTTCAACTTTTCAGACACACAGACTTGCGATACACTATGTCATGCAAATGTGTCATGTCCAAGCATCTGATAACGTGATTTACCATTGTGAACTATGCAATACGTTTATACGTTGAACAACAATTACATTATTTACCCTCGAAGGAGTTTGTCGGTAGAGAAAGGGTGTTAGGGGAGACACGTGCTTGGGAGTATACGATTAATTTGTGAATTTTGTGGACGCCCGAATTCAGGTCACGCCCAATATCATACAGTGATAGTAGTTAACTCGACGACGCGAATATAAGTCACGAAGAATAATCAGGCCTTCTTTAATCGCCATTAAATTTTCCTCAGGAACGGGCACTACCGACCCAATATTTAATCTCAACGTATTAGCAAAAAGAAGTATAAATACATAAAACGAAACATAGTATGATCTTTCTTCAGGGTTTCTTGCACTAGACCCTACACAAAACGCAGAGTGGTCAGCTGCTCGTTGTGACGACTAAATTTCTACTCTAAACAAACAACACGTTACGGTATGTAAGCCGCAGGGTCGAAAAATTGGAAAAAAGGCGCGGCCGAAAATTACGGTAAATTAAAAATAAAAATAAATATTTTTATTTATTTTTTAAAGTCTCAAAACTGGATCTAATTTCGGTACGGTATACCGTAGCCACCAGTAACCGGTATTTCGGTAATACCGGTATGCATCCCAACCTTCAATCGCCTTTAATCTTTCAATGAAGTAAACAAGAGAAGGTTTTCTTACATTAGATTCTCCTGAGGGAACCTCCTGGCTGTTTGCAATCAGCAGCTCCTTCATATCGTTGGTGGAGCAGAACTTCCTCAGCTTGTCCTTGATTCCCCAAATCAGCTGGCTTTGGTTCTACAGAAGACACCAAATATAAACATAAAAGCGTATCAAAAACATGGTCCCCAAATATAATGAGTTTCATTAAGGAATAAAATGGAGAAAAAAAATGTACCTTTAACTGCTCCTCGAGCTTCTTTTTCTCATCGTCCTCTTCCTTCTTCTGTTTCTTTGTTGCTCCATCCATTTCATCGCCTTTACGCTTACTGTAAGAGCAAAGAAAAGTTGCTGAAATGGTTTATTTCTTTCATACTTTCTTTTGTTGTTTTGGATTTGAAAAACATCCAAATTAACGTCCCAAATTAGTCAACAAGGGACACTGGAACAAACAAACCTTCGTCTGACACCTTTATTCATTAGGCACATTCATTAGGGCTCCATCAGTTAATGGACTCTCACACACAGGCAGGAACATGTCTCAACAGTCCTAGGTGTCAATGCTGATATCATCACCGCTGCCCTGACAGGAAATATTCATTAGACAACCCATGAGAGCGGACACACACCAGCCAACAGGCATCACCTAATGACCAACTAGTGGCTCAGACTTATCCTTGAGGTGTAAAAAAACAAAAAAAACATCACTTATATAAACAAGTACTGATGTCAAGAGCGAAGAAGGGAATTATATAAAGTGGCATCGTTCAGATTTGCTCAAACAGAGGACAGAATTTCCATTCCAATGTGAGGATAGTACGGTATCGGGATGAACGTCGGTTGAGTTTTATATAGGTAAGTTATTTTACTGCTTTGTCACAGCCAGTGAGGAGTGAAGCTCGACTTCTGATTAAATCTTCTTTCTTTTCGAATTTAGGGGCCACCATGGAGAACACCACTGCACTGTTGAACCTCTACACGTTCCTCCAAACTAGAAAAGCATCCAATCTTTCTGACTTCCTGCAGCCTTTCCAAAACTCCTCAGCTCCTTCCTTTTCCAATACGGGCTCCTCCCTTCCTCCCCCCCCGCCTGCTGACCTGCTGATCTCCCCTAACATTGCGTACATGGTGGCAGAGATAGTCATCGCCTTTCTCTCGGCGGTCGGCAATTTGCTGGTCTGCGTTGCCGTGGGCCTCAACCGCAAGTTACGCACCCTCACCAACTACTTCCTGGTGTCGCTGGCGGTCGCTGACATCTGTGTGGGGGTGATCGCCATACCCTGTGCCGTCCTGACTGATATCGGTTTACCACGTCACAACTTTCCTCTGTGTCTGCTCATGTTGAGTGTTTTGATCATGTTCACGCAAAGCTCCATCTTCAGCCTGCTGGCGGTGGCGTCGGAGCGCTACGTGGCTATCTTCATGCCGTTCCGCTACAGCGCCCTGATGACGCCTCGCAACGCCGTGTTAGTGATCCTCTCCACGTGGCTGCTGGCCTTCCTCATCGGGCTGGTTCCCATGATGGGCTGGCACAAGACGCCGCCGGAGTCAGGCCACTGTTTCTTCACTGCGGTGGTAGACATGACCTACATGGTTTATTTCTGCTTCTTTGCCTTTGTGCTGACACCCTTGGTGATCATGTTTCTCATCTATGCCAAGATCTTTTTGACGGTCAAGCGCCAATTGAGGCGCGTCGTGTGTAAGCAGAATGGTGGAGGGCAGGCGACAGCCAGCATGCGGAGAGAGATGAAGACTGCCACCACACTCTTCCTGGTTCTTTTCTTGTTCACAGTCTGCTGGATACCGCTACAAATCATCGACTGCTTCCTGCTGCTGTGCCCACACTGCCCCGTGCCGCTCGAGCTGCTGCTCACTGCCATCCTCCTGTCACATGCCAACTCTGCCATCAACCCCTTCCTTTATGCATACACCATGACAGCATTCAGAGACACCTTTAGGGACATTTTCATGTGCTGTAGGGCGGCGGGAGAGAGAGATGCTTCGAATGCAGCCAGCGGTGTCGATAGAGAAGGAGCGACTGTCCGAAACACACACTAGAGCTGAGACACTGAACACTGTAAGTACCAAACCTACGATAATAAATAGTATCTATTTTTCTTTGTCTCACCCTTCAGTTTTTACAGCAGGAAGCCTCTTCTTAAGTTCCTCCTTATCTTCTGCCCTCAGTGCGTTGAAACCTTTGAGCTGAGCGGCGCTGTATTCAGGTTTGAAGGCCAACTCCTCCCTGCTGCTCACGAAACACGCAGTGTGGTACCAGCGGTCGATCAGACCCAGCTGGGGCTTCTCTGGGTCCACAGTTTTCTTGGAGACACGGATCTGATCCTAAAGGACACAGCCACAGACTCAGAAACGATTCCCTATGATAAAACATATCTTATGTAATATATATGTACAAATGAATGCATTGGTAGAAAAATGTCTGCTAACCTTTTCTATTTTCAGATCACAGCCTTTGCATTTGCTGCGGTTTGATTTGGCATATTCTACTGCAAAGTCATTGAGTGTCTTCTCTCCTGTGGCTCCACCCTTCTGGTCTCCTTTTCCCACGAAAAAATAAGTCAGTCAATTTTAATATTCAAGCAAACCAAGTGTAATCACGTCATTCAAAATGTATATATTTATGTATGCAAGATATCTGAATATAAATATTAGACTTAGACATACTTTATTGTCATTTCAACAAGACAGAGTGTACTATTAAAACGAACATTTCGTTGTACTGGCTTACAGGAACAACAGGACAATATAAAAACTTGCTAAAATTGTACATATAAATAAATACCTTAAAGTGACGTGGTGCTGATAAAATTAAAGATAAAGTGTGCGTTTAAAATATAAAGAATTACTATACATATAAATAAAATAGACAAACTATATAGAAAATATGTGCACTTTACACAGAGTAATGTAATCTATATGTTACTGGTCTACTTGATATTCAAAATATAAATATGAATATAAATATACAACAATGTTTATTTGAACTCATGACTAGGCGATGTAAAAGTTAGATACTTTATAAAACAATAGGTATGATCTCCAGTAGAACCTCCTCTGTAAGATACTACAGTACACAGAGCGATCTCAATTATTTCTAATAGCCTGTGTGTTTCGTTTTTTTTACTGATAAAAATAAGTTTTAACAGTATACGAGAATGAAGCCACTGCTGACTGTGGGTAAGCTACCCTATATTGTTGTGCACACCTGTTGGACAGACTGTGAAAAGTCAGCTGCTCCACTAAAGAGTGGTTCAACTGCCCACTGCTCCTAGTACTACCCTCCTGGTACTAGGATGGGTTAAATGCAGAGGCCAAATAATCGATTCATATTCGCCAGGGCTGTCCGATTTTCAAATTTGATCATGGTCAGTTTCTGGCATTCCTACCTCCTACTGCTCCTCCACTCTCAATGGCCTTCTTTACTTTCTCCTGGTCGTCCCAGCGCAGGTCAGAGTAGCCCGCTATATCAGCCGTGGACTGAGCTGCAGCTCTCGACCAGAAGCAAGAGAAGTGGTGCCAGTGGGGAACTTTCCCATCAAACATGGGTGACTGTGGGGGAAAAAACAGAGTATGTTTACACTGAGACCCATGGTGATATGGGATGGGAGCCTCCGAACATGACAGAAATGTGAATCGGACCAGTGAATGACTCCTAACTGAGGCTTACGAGAGAATATTCTTTCATTTTCAAATGTTTCCTTATGTATAACAAATGATGGTCCATAATAAGTGAGGTTTTGTCTCTCAAAAAGAAACTATAGTGTAGAGAAACTATTTATTGACTAAATAAAAAAAGGTCTCTCCATGAAGACTGGGCGGTGTCTTTTGCTGAATAACATGCTTTTTTTAAATTTGGTGTTCAAATGAGGATACAACATATGTTGTTCAATACAATGATGAGATGTGCAATAAGTTATGTAATTGTATGACAAATGTTTCACCAAATCAATGCCATATAAGTCCAAGTGGGCAGGGCACATTTATGAGCATGGCACAAGAAAAAAAACGAATTTGTCTGTTTGTTTTTTAATGAAATGACCACTGCTTAGTTGACTAGCTTCAAGAAAGAAAAGTCACTGTGAGATTGAGAATCTTGAGCTGCTCCACGAAGAAGGTTTCTGAGCCTTTAAGTGAATTAATTCTCTCTGTGGGGCAGCAGCCTGACTTTACATTGAGGTAGTGCTGCTGCTGCTATTTTTGTTCCAGAAGCAGATTCTCACTCGGTTGTGTAAGTGTAGCATTTAAGCATAACCTCAGGATGCATTAAAATGTATTAATGACAAAACCTTAATGCATAGCAGGATGCGCACTGAGAGACTGAGGGTCCCCTAGGAAAGGCTCAGCGGCTCTTTGTGAACAAGATTCAACAAACAATGTCAGCCATTTAAATGCTAACGAGGGCCTAACCTAACACAACTGAAACCAAACTATACAATACATATGTTCATTCTCTCACCAGTTTATAAATATCCACTATATTCGCCGAATAAACCACCTAAATTACCAAAGCTAACACTCTGGTGCTAGGCTAGCTAGCAGTTTCTCCAGATTACTGTCTGCAGACGTCGTTACCTGCACCATGATGGCCATTCTCAGCGAGTCTTTCGCTATGTTTTCTTTGCATTTCTTGCACGATGCACGGCTGCTTTTGGCATATACCGCCTGGTACAGCTTGTCCTCTTGAGACTCCGCCATACTTCTTTAATATCACAGCGAAATAAAAGGAAATGACTGTTAGTCGAACTTTCTCCGGATAACTAGGAGCGACAACAACCAATGCTGCGCAGAGAAGCGAAGCTGGCCGCGTGCCTGCATGGCTCCAGAGGTGCGTGAAGAGCTCTCACTCTGTCTCTGTTTCCTGATACCAAAACACCAGCCGCTCTCCAAATTACACATTATCAAATGTAAATAGACTACATTTATACAGTGGTGTAAAGTAACTAAGAACATTTAGTCAACTACTGTTCTTAAGTAAAATGTCATGATACTATTACTCTACTTGGGTATTTACATCTTTTGGTACTTCGTGCTTTTACTCCACTACAATTCATAGGTAAATCGTGCGCTTCTACTCCACTACATTTGTTTTATACCGTTAGTTTCTTTGCAGATTTGGATTAATGACATGAAATATAATCAACACTTAAATTCAACAAACGTAAAGTAAAAAATAGCGACAAAAGTGAATAGTAATACCAATACACTAATTAACCCAAGTGCAAAAATAGAATAACAACAGAAGTAAGATCGTCTACATTTAGAAAAAAAATATTAAACTAAAATAGAAACTTAACATTGCACATGATAGTGAATGTTATAATGGCAATGGTATTGAAAAAGTGCTCTTCACGCTGACTTGAAACTGGGTTTATACAGATTTGGACTCGCTATACAATTCCTTAATAAGATAGCAATAGACAGACCTACATTGTAACATTTCAGAATCAGAATCAGAATTGGTTTTATTAGGTCAGTAGGTTTACACATACGACGAATTTGCTTTAGTATTTACAATATTTACAAATGACAAATATACTGTAACACATTATGTCTTTGTTGTTTCAAAAGCAACAGTAAAACAACTTTAAAACCATTTGTTCGGCCAATCAGAGATCTTGAAGATTGGAAAGTATTTGGACTTGAGATTTGACTTCTAGTTGCCCTTAAAGAAGTATTTGTGACCAATAATCATGTTTTTTATGCTATATCTGTCTCTTAATTAAAGACGGACCCACTTTTTCCAAACACCGAGTGATGCATCTTTCGCAATAGACGAACAAAGAGTCGGCTGGAGAATACCCGCGCGATTAGCAGCCAGAAATAATTGAGTGAGGAGAAATCGTCCAGCAAGGAAGGCGAGAGGCTGTGTTCAGACGTTCAGACCATGGTTCAGACCTTTATATACAGTCTATGGTTCCCTTCAGTTCAGACCATGGATGTATGGTTCAGACTGGGACAACACTTCCATTGTGTTTAATAGAACCGACAATGGTAGTTTTGTTATCTGACAGACCCCTTGAGACTTTGGTTTGAAAATGGATCACATCTTTGGGGATGATTCTATCAGAATAAATCATATGCACAATTGAAATTAAAGAGGACCATCGGTTTTTGTACAGGTTTTATTAGCAGAACATGTACACATTTATTTATTTTTGGAAAATATATGAAAAAATAAACATAATATCTATGGAAAGGTGAATCTGTCAATGTTACCATTTAGCTGTTACATGTTACATTTGCAAAATGCCAAATGTTTGTAATACACAGCCTCATTTTAAATGTTCATTCATGTGTTAAAACATTTTAATCTGATGTATAAACAATTGGATTATGGATTAATTAATATTAATTTAAATGTATACACTTTTTGTGTTCATATAAATGCTATTCATTCATGTTTTCTTATTTTGGAGCAATTTTATTTACCAGATCACATGTCAAATTCCTTAGGAAGTCCCATATGCCAATATTATCCTTCAGTCAACAGAAAAACACATCATAATTAGCAATAGTAAGGTGTTTTTTATGTGACAGTGACAATATGCATTAGATCTACAATATAACATAACATCATGATTATTAGAGTTAGACATAACAACATATACAGGAAAAATGTTTTAAGAAAGATGCAGAATAAAACAGTAAACACTAGTCAGCATTGTGTAGGCCATTGAAGAGGTCTGTGAGAGGTATCTGGTATTTTGGCTTAAAGGTCTGAGGTATTTCTGGAGTCTTATCCCAGTAAAAACATTTAATAAATAAAAAGACATGTTGGCCTTTGTTAGTGTTGCACAAAATGAAAGTGATATGCTTAATACTCCTTATAAAGCTTAGATATGGCATTGCAAAAGAGAAAGCAGAACCCTCAAGATGCTTATTAAGACTGTAAAAGAACCCAGTATGACGTTAGGTCCTCTCTAAGCAAAGTTCATGGACACATGGATCTATTCTTCAGTTAAAGATCGAAGCTGGACTTCTGAACTGAAATCTGCCCATGTATGAACAATAGAGCCCAAGATATTGCAGAGGAGGACACAGTCTGCAGGAAGAAAGGCTCTGGTAGGATTCGGATCCTGTTTGTGCAGCTAATTTTGTTATGGCAAAGTATGAGACACACACAACAAAACTGTAAACCATTAAAGAAACAATATGGCCAGGCCATGTCCTTCCCCACATACAGTCATGTGAATCTATAAGTCCTTTCATTGTTTAATTCAGCAACCAGAGCGACTGAACCCCCCATTGGTCTCTCTTATATTCTCCTTGTGTCTGGCCTGGACAAGACCAAACACCACTGCTGCCAGCGTCATGCGGCCCCCTGTCCGCGACCCCTGGCGATCTGTGCCCATATTGGACCTCTTGCTGCGCGAAGTGCTGATGAAGTAGGTGCGGACTTTCCCCTGACGCTCGCTCACCTGCAATGAGAGCAGCGGTCACATCATTATTTCTCAATGACCCTCAAGATTATTTTGAAAAGACCTCTCCACAAACTGGATAGGATGCATTAAAGGTCCCCTATTATACTGTTTTTCATCAACACATTATAGGTCTCAGATATATACAAAACATGTCTCTGAAGTGTTTGGCTCTAAATACCAGACAGGTCATGCATTTTAGCATCCCATAAACCCCTCTGTTTCAGCCCTGTTTCAAAAGTGCTGATTCTCTGTCTGTTACTTTAGATGAAAACAAGGAGCCCCTCCCCACGCCCCTCTGAGAGATATTTGGTTAAAAAGAACACAATGGTGCTCTAGGAGGAGATTCAGGTGATAAGGTGGAGGGGGGGGAGTTACCTTGGTTGGTTATTGGTTAATGGTTACACAAGCCAAAAAATCGTTATGACATCATAAAGTGGCCAAAATTTGATCAGCTCATTTTCAGACAGGTTTTTAAATATAAATGGAACAGGACAAAAAGTGAGCGGCTCTTTTTTCCTGAAACTTTCAGAATCTCTTTACACATGTTTATGTATAAAAGACATGAAAAATTGGATTTTCCATAATAGGTGACCTTTAAAAACTACACTCTGCCCCTCCATGTGAGGTCGGCCCAGAGACCCTAGGGTTTTTTAAATCGACACTAAAAACTCACTTCTTCTCCCTGGCCTTCTAGTCAGAGCGGGGCACGCCTCCTGACATTTCCCTGTGTTTGAATTTTATATTTGCTGTTGTAATTTATTGTCTTCTGTTTGCTATCGCAGTAAAGTGTTTTTATCGCATGTACACTTTGGCTCGACCAAAAGTCGTTTTTAAAATGTGCTATATAAATAAAACTTGATTTGATTACACATTTCATACACAAGTGTCCCTTCCTGAACAAGAATGTAACTCAAGAAATAGAGTTGTTACTTTTCACCAGTAGATGTCCCTCTTGTTTAATTTGTCCTATGGGCTAAACTTTTATTTCTTAAATTGTTTTGAATTCTGCTTTCAATTAAAAGTTAAAATCTATATGGACAGCCACTCACCCCCTTGACGAAGATTTCTCCACGTAGCTCCAAGATGAAACCCCATTCTGCCAGGATCCTGCGCGTGGCCTCGGGAACCTGGATGCGCCCGCTCACCCCCGTGCTGTCCATGCGGCTGGCCAGGTTCACTGTGGACCCCCAGATGTCGTACTGCGGCTTAGTGGCACCGATCACTCCTGCCACCACCGGCCCGTGGGCAATGCCTGATTAAATGAAACACAGACACATCATTCGCTTTAGACAAATCAGTCATACATCCAACACCAAAAATCCCTACATAGAAAATTTTGTATCAACCATCTATTGTTTGTAGGAGGTGAGACACTTACCAACACGCAGCTTAAAGTTTTTGGAAGTTTGCGTGTTAATGTCTATCAAGGTCTCTCGCATTGCCAACGCAAACAAAACCAGCTCACTCAGGTGATTCCATTCATCCATAGATTCCTGAGAGAGACGCAGAGACAGTTTTATAGAGAGAGAGAGAGAGAGAGAGAGAGAGAGAGAGAGAGAGAGAGAGAGAGAGCGAGAGAGAGAAAGGAGGATGAGGATATTGGAAGGGTAAAACAAAAGATAGCACAATGTGTGGAAAAACATGTCCCACCTCTCTGTCTGGAGCCAAGCCTGAGGCCGCCATGTAGCAACTCCCAATCGTCTTAATCTTCTCCACATAGTGGAAGTAAGACTCCTCCAACAGCTTGTTAAATAATATTAAAAGAAACAGAAAACAAATTAAACTTCAATCTGACAAATAGAGTTATGACAACATTTTTCAATAGCTCGGCCTGAAATATAGCCCGTTATCTATGTTATAATTAATATTAGTATTATTATTGAATGTTAATTATATTCTTTATATTATTTCACCTTAGAAGTCAGGTAAGGAAATACTAAATTAATACAAATATTTGAAATTTGAATTGCAGTTAATGTTTTTATTGCTCTAATTTATATAGTTCAAAAATATAATGTATTATCTACTATACTACTTTGCATAATTAACATTTGCCTTTAAAACAATGCCATAGATGGAGTATTTTGGCTTTTATACATCATACATAGAGTCATACAATGATCTGAATCCACTCTATAGGGTGCACTTTCATTTCAGTCCCATTCTTACCTCATCAAAGCTAGCAATGATCTCATTCAGGAGTCGGAGGCAGTCCACTCCCTCATGTTTGATCTCTTTCTGCTCAAAGTACTCATTGAACCCAGCGATGGAGGCAAACATGACACCCACTTCATTGTAGGATTGAGAGTAAAGCTCCTGAAATGAAAATTGTGTCATGACTTTCATCCTAAAAGACCTTTTGTTTGACTATTGATATGTTATGACATTTTATTATCACTGCAAAACATCAATCATTCTCTCCAAAGGTTACAGTTATCGACAAACTGTACAAACACGTGAAGGCGTTCAGTAAAAATGTTTGTATAAAACAAGAACATTTCAAGAATATCTTCTTTATCATGATGTTAGTTCTGCTTTAAACAAGGTCAACACAATAGCAACAGCAAATACATACAGACATTCACGATCACCCAAACGGGATTTAAATTAGACTTGGATTATTCTAACAGCAGGTTTGTGCTCCCTTGATAAACGCAACAAACGTAAAATAATTACAGAAAAAAAAGCATAATTAAAAGGGAGGCTTTCACAGTGAGGCAATGTTTACGGCACCTCATCATTCTTGCTTCGGTCCAGAAAGTGTCGGGCCACATGGACAGGCAGGATGTTGTGTAAAAGACACTCGTTGTGTTCCCGAAGTTCCCTCATGTCCTCCACTTCCTTTTGGGCCTGCAGACGCCACAGGAAGTCCAGTCTGGCAGTGGCCTCCCACTGAAAAGAATAGGACAGATACAACCATCAGAGGTCATGCATCTTATCTTATGCATGTGAGAAAAATATCAGAATGTTGACGGACTAAAATCCATAAATCCCAAATCAAAAGTTCAACAGTACCTGCCGTCCATTGTAGAAGACAGCAATAATAAACATGACCATGAGGGAGATCGAAATTCCCTTTCTCCTGACGAAGTGAGACCTGTGCAAATATGAATAAAGAGGGGTTGTTATAGAGATGCACATTTTGAGAAGTAAGAGAAGTATAATGGTGGAATATAACATTATTTAATCAAATACTGTATTTACTCTTACTTTATTTTACACTATTTATATTATATTATACAGTAATACTTTACTTTACTACCTTGAAGTATAACAAGTATCTACAATTGGCTCCACATTGCTGCTCTTAAATGTATTTGTGATAAAAACAGAATAGTGTAGGATATATAAACGGCAAATTTAACTACAAACATACATCGAATCACAACAAATCAAATCAAAGTTATTATAGCCCCAAATAACAAGAAATGCCTCAAAGGGCTGTACAAAGCAAACAAAAGCAAAGACAAAAACAAAATACAAACGTCATAGCATAAAAATGATTAAAACATTTTACAACATTATACATCAACACAAGTATTGCCATGTGATAAAAGCATGTGACTTTAGTGATGGAAATACAACAGCCATTGAAATACTAAAACTTTTTAAAAAGCGAAATATTAGAAACCTAAACTTGATGTAGAAAAAAGTTCAGCCTGGGAGCTCCGGGTTATATTTTCCACTGACCATTGAGTCATATCATGGCGTGTGAGTGTGAGGAAGGCCAGGTGGATGAGGTAGGAGTAGACGACCACGGCCAGCAGCAACACAGCCAGCTTCAGCAGAGAGTTCAAACGCAGGAACACAGCACAGGTCACCATGGCGATTACACCACTCAATACAAAGACCTGAGGAGAAAGAGGGGGAGAGGAGAGGGTTGAAGACACTGAGGAAGAAAGTGATAAGATGACTGGATGGGAGATAGTCAGAAAATGTCCTAACAATTTCAATAAAATGATTATAGGGTGTTAAATGTACAAGTGCTTTTACTTCAGGGCAAGTGCAGACAGTGAGAGGATGGGAAGCTGAGCTTGTTTTGTCCATAACATCAGCCTCCTCTGTGTCTGTGAGAATGCACCATACCTAGACACAAGCACAACACACAAATAAAGGAAGTTACATTAAAACTATGACAACTAGCAAAAGAGGTGCACAATTAGAATCAGGGAGAAAAAGGATTTGCACTTCTTCAAGCCTTTTTCAGGGAGTATGTCAGTATGCTTTAAAGTTTGTTTATAGTTTTAAGCATTGAAATGATTTTGCCATTTACAAATAGGCACGTTAATTGCTTGAAATAGAGTGCGCTGGAGTTTGTATGTGATTTTTGTGTCTACTTGTAACCTCATCCAAAGACCATTTTAAACAAACTCTATTCGAGTCCAAAAAGTGCTCCTCCCCAAAGCTGTCTCTTTCCAACATACTGTACACAGTTCTCTTTCAGACGTTATAAAGGTTTGAGTCTTCACATTTTTTTGTTTGCTAATGGTTGGTTTCATGCCCAATCTGTGAATGGAAGTGTCGTTTTCTTGTCATTTGAGGCTCATTTTGAATGTCAGCGGCAAGGCACACCTTTCTCCATTAAGCATAGTTAAGTGTGGGATCATGCAAACAGCAGGAGAATTTGCTTATGTTCATGTGATTTGCAAAGTACAGTCTAAAGTGGAAATCTCTCAGACACAACCAGTATAGTAGTATAAAAGTAACATTTGCTGCACATAATTCAACTTTATTCAATAAATGCATGTTTATAGGTCTGGCCCTGTGTTTTAGGCCCTCACCATGTTAGTAGACACCAAGCCAAAGTTGAGGAGTATGGCGGTGAGGGTGAGGAGGTTGCGGGCGCTGTTGTTTTCATGGATCCAGCCGCAGATTTGCAGTAGAGGTGCAGGCGTACAACTGAACTCTTCAGCCAGGGCCAACATCAGCAGCAGCATGTAGAGGAGCAGGAAGACCGAAAACAGGATGATGACTGGGAACAGACTGCAGAGGAAGAACAAGGGAGGAATGGAAGGGAAACAGGAAGGAAGTGAGCGAAGTAGTGAACATGTATATCCAGGGTAGAATAAAAAAACAAGAATTCTGTGACAAATGTTCAAGACTATTGCAAACTGTAATTCCTGATACTTCCTGCAGATGGCATTAAAGTAAAAACAGAATCAGAATCCGCAATGGGGAAATTATTACATGCAGATAAAGTGAAGAGAACAGACTTTCATATTTAAAAGTAACTAAGTATGCACACCATATTAATAATAAAAAAACACAAAAGGTAAAAGACAAATGGCAGATAAGTACACCATGGTAAAAAAAAGTAGCAGTAGTTAAACATGGAAACCATAAACATAGTGGTTTTAAAATCAGACAAACTAGCTTTTATCTTAATCTCAGTATAATGCGTTTTTCGTTTTTCTTTTGAATGACACTGTGAAACAAAATACAGAAATTAAAAGTTACATTTGAGATTGTTCTCTATCGAGGAATACAGATTATTAAGGACTTTTAATGTTTCATCTTGCAGTTCTTGGTATACACGGAGAACTTAAATTATAAAGTTATATTAATGTTGAATTCCAATGACCGTAAACACATTATTTTTAAAGCGTTAAGCTTTGATAAAAAGGCTTAAATCAACCGTTCAAACCTGATAAACCAAAAAGATGAAATTGTCAATGTGAATAATGTGAGATCCGATTGGATGACCTTAGTGTCTCCCTACCTGGGTGCAGAAATGAGGGTCTGAACAACCATGAGAAAGACGAACATGATGAAGGAGCACACCAGGTTGGAGTTGAACATTTCATCTCTCATCTGGGAGAACTAGACAGACCGAAAGAGATAAAAAACAATATCATTTAATCTGGGGCATTCATTTATTTCCTTGTATTGATCACATGAAAGACCTGCTTACCTTTTCCTCAATGTGAGTGTCTTTGAACACCAGGGTCAGGGGGGTGATGTGCTCCCTGTGCATTCGATCACTGCTTCGAACCTCAATAGCGTGTTGGATGCGTTTGTTGATCTCTTTGGAGGTGGACAGCCATATGTTGGGCAATGATCCGTTGGTGAAGGCGGCGAGGATCTGCAAATAAAATAAAATAAGAAAACAGGTCAATCAGGTACTTGGTGCCAACAATAGAAAGCTGTTTAAGAAACACTTACACTATTCATGTCAATGGCATTCCCAAATGCAAACTCTGGGGTCCAGGTTCGATTAGTCTTCAGGATTTTGGGGGGCTCAGTGTGGTCAACTTTTCTCTGTTGCTGAGGACAGATGAAGAAAGTGTCAATGTTGTGTTTGAGCAGAAACTCGTTCCTGTCGCGGCCGTGGCCAGCTTCGGTCTTGTAGCGGCCTCCCAGACAGTCCAGAGTTGCCCTTGAGATGTGGATGCGTCTAGAAGAGAGAGAATAGAAGCAGAGAGGATTATCAGCAATGTACAAAATAATGTTTTAAAATCATAATGTGAAGATTGTAGAAGTTGTGAGAAAACCAAGACAAACATCTTCTATCTTTGACTACAACATGTGTGTATGTCATTTTTAACACAGCTTAAAAATCGAGAAAAAGGCCGTTGGAAAACGTTACTCTAAACACTATGTTTCCGTAGCAACACACTGACACTGTACAACTGTCACTGTGTCAGTGTGAAGGTGAAACATGTCAGAAAAGGCACACAAAGTTGACTGCTAGTGTTAAACCACACAATGGAGAATTCTGCCCTTAGAAGATATTTTCTATTTGAATAATCATGGCATCAATTCAGAAAGAGGACATTTGCTTTCCTGTAAATGACAAAGAACTGACAAGTGTCTTCTGAGGCAGAAAACCAAAGCTCGATTTCACAAACTTAATTATGTTTAAAATGTTTCAGAAAATTAATTGAATCCCAGCTGAAAATATTTATTATTGAAGCAAGGGACACATTTTGACTAAAATATTCACTTGTATCTTAAGTATTCAAATATCTAATGAAAAGTCAAGACTTTTTTGAGGCACTTTATTATCATTTTATAGCAATGGAGGCATAACAGTTGGATCTAAGTGGATGAATAGGAGAATATGTCATGAGTTTTAATGAGTGTTAACTATTCTACTTCTTACTCAAATATAACATATTTTGTCCCTTGGTGTAATTTTAAAGTTACCTAGCAATATATTCAGTAGAAAGCAGCAACCTTAAACCAATAGACATTTGAATATAATTTACATTATTCTGCAATGAGCACAATGAATACTTGTGAAGATAATACACTATCATTATGACTTTTAAGTTAAAGATCTGTATACTTCTTGCATCACTGTCTGCTGGCACTTGCAAAGACCACTCACCCAGGTATGCCCCCGGCCTCCAACATGTTGGCAATGCCCACGTCCCAGGACCAGACGTCAAACTGCCATTTCTGCAGGCCCAGCACCCCACACAGCACAGAGCCCGAGTGGATCCCAATCCTCATGTCCATGTCAAACTTCAGCTGATTCCGCACGTACCTGGAGTTTGTGGGAAGTAAAGCCACCGCGTAAGACTAAAACTCTAGCTTTGCAGGACACAAGACGATGAACCCTGAAGAAGTCCAACGATAATACTTTATTGTCAGATCAAGTCTGAACTTTTTCTTGCATCACAGCAGCTCCATTTGCGACATCAAGCAAGGACAAATATTAAGATATGATACAAGGAGTAAAAACATTTAATATAGATAGATAGATAGTATATTAATCACAAATTGGGAAATTCTTAATATAACGTCACACAATCAGAGAAAAGTTGCTCAAGACCCTCTAGTGTACATTTGAACTGGCATTTAGCTCTGTATTTAATTTGAGGATTGACTGGTGCAAAGAGGAGTCCTTCAGTCTAACTTAATACATCTTGGAACCCTGTATCTCCATTATATATGTTCATATTCACTGATCAGGACATGGTTGGGGTCATAGACAATGTTGATGGCCATCCTCACTATGTTATTATGGTAGGCTGACTCATAGAGTTTCTGACAGGGTTGACCTACAGTCACACTGACCCTATAGCGTTGATCATGTCCAGGCCCAGCTCAACACAGTGACGGGCATGGGCTTGCTGCGGCTCAGGGACACCTGACACACAGTAGTAACAGTCTCCCAGGAGCTTTATCCGCAAGCAGTGGTGCTCCTGTGATGAGGAATGATCAAGACACCAGGAAAAAGAGAAAATAAGTTATTGAAATAGAAAATATATGATCTAAAAACAAAGGGGCTCAAATTCTCACATCTGCTAGTCGGTCAAAGCGCCCGAAGAGCTCGTTGAGGGTTCGGACCAGATCCTGGGCTGATAGTTTCATGGACATCAGAGTGAAGCCCTTTATGTCTGCAAAAAGGATGCTGCAACGTGAGAACAAGAGTTATAAACTAAGTGTTAGGCTAAAACATTTAAAATGTATACAGGGACTCCTGTAACTTCAATACTCAGACTGTTACACCACTGTTGAGAGATTACTGTGCAATATACACCAGATGTATCTGCTACCTCATTACTTGCTACTTATTTTTGTTACTTGTGTGACTAATTATTTGATTTTCCTTTAATAAAGGTATGCTTTCCTCTTTATGTTATTCCACTAATTTTATTTTTGCCTTTTTGTCTCCACCGACCCTTTACTGTAACATTTTAAATTTCCCCACTTTGGGACAAATTAAAGATATCTGATTCTGATATAAATTAATCTGATTCAACAGTTTGGCTTTGACTGCATCTAGGCCAAAAAAAAACATCTATCTTCTGTACGTAACACTTACAAAGGTTTGGCTTTAAGTGAAGCTAATACGATAGCACATCATCTAGTTGAGTTTATAGATCGGAAATGTATCTTCTACAGGATTCTTTCTTGTGTTTCTTTGTTTCATGGTTAAATGCACTTATTGTAAGTTGCTTTATATAAAAGCGTCAGCTAGGGAAATGTAATGTTCCAGTGAACATTTGCAAGATTGTAAAGAAAATTAAGAATTTGCTATTCCAAAGACTCCCAAGAGCTATAAAAACAATTAACAGCATCCATGAGAAATGTATTTTGTGTGTATGTGTGTGTGTGTGTTTGTTTGTGTACCTGACGTCCTTGTACTGGTGGATGTAAATCTTGTGAAACTCATGAGGATTAAGCTCGTCTACCATAGAGCTTATGTCAGCCATCATCTCCAAGGCAACAAAGCGAGGCAGGATCGACAGCACCAGACGCTCCTGTGTGGACAAATAATAAATTGTATTTGCAAAGTATAGCTTCAGCAGTATAATGCTTGCTAATTCACAGGTTTAGAAGATAACTCAGGAGCCAATTTTTGGAAAGTTTAGACGAAAGAGACACATTACATTACATTGCATTTAGCTGACGCTTTTGTCCAAAGCGACTTGCAATAAGTGCATTCGACCAAGAAGATACAACCTTGGAGAAAACAGAATCATATAAGTACATCAGGTTTCATAGAGCCAAACATTCCAATTGCTACTCAACTAGCTTTAGATAAGCCAGTCCTTTGTTAGTATATAAGTGCTTTGTTAGTATATAAGTACTTTGTTAGTAATTCTATCGCTCGAAGTGGAGTCGAAAGAGATGAGTTTTCAGTCTGCGCCGGAAGATGTGTAAGCTTTCTGCTGTCCTGATGTCAATGGGGAGCTCATTCCACCATTTTGGAGCCAGGATAGCAAACCCACGTGTTTTTGCTGATGGGAACTTGGGTCCCCCTCGCAGTGAGGGTGCAGCGAGCTGTTTGGCTGATGCAGAGCGGAGTGCACATGCTGGGGTGTACGGTTTAACCATGTCCTGGATGTAGGAAGAGCCAGATCCATTAACAGCATGGTACGCAAGTACCAGTGTCTTGAAGTGGATTTTAGCAGTTACTGGAAGCCAGTGACACCAGTCAGTGGTGTTAAAAAAGTATCATCGTCTGACCTCTAGCTTTATGCAGCAGTCACCTACCTGTCTCTGGTTCTCCTGCTCTAGTTTGAGGCGACCCTCAATGCAGCGCCGCGTCTCCAGGAACACCTGTCTCTGGGCATGGTCTGTCAGGTAGTGGATGAACAAGCCGGCTGTGTTCATACCTAGGTACAGCAGGCCTTTGGCAAACACCTACATGCAAGAGAGAATATGTATCATATAGTTGATTTTAACCAGGTAAACCCAAAGCATGTAGGGTAAGGAAAAAGATAGGAAATAGGAAACTGGTTTTTCTTTAGGGATCTCAGAGAGAAATGTTCATACTTAAAGGACTTGTGTACAAAATATGATTAGCTCTTGATACATAGACAAAAGGCTTGTTCTGCAAAATAAGATGGCATACTAAAGTGAGATTTTTTCCACTAAATGTTTAGGCATAGATAGGCATTACATTTCATCACTTGGTGTTTTATTAAGCAATTTACAGTTACCTATAATTTATTAGGCAAATAAAACTATAATATATGCCTTTTTATCCATAATACATTTGATTTTATACTATAATTAAACATAAAGGAATGTAACTAAGTATAGAAACAGTTTTGGTTTGATAATGAAAAAAAATCTCAAAAGCTGATTTCCTCACCTTTCTCAAGAGCTCGGCATCATTGTAGTGGCGCACAATCTCCACCAGAAGGTGAAGTACTGAGGTGAGGGAGCCGGCGCACATGGCCCACAGCAGAGGTAAGGGTAGCAGCGTGTAGGTGGCGAACAAAGTGAACAAAACATACCACGAAGGGTCTTTCTCCAGTCCATACACCAGTCCTCCCAGCACCTGTGTGGTCTGAGACATCCAGCTAGCCAGGCCTGCGTAGTTAAGCCATCCAGGGGTCATGTAGTCTTTGCAGGTTAACACAACAACGCAGAGCGCTATAGCTAACAACATGAAAACCCCTGTGAGGACGCCACGCAGAGCGTCTGTGACCCCATCAGGGGCCAGGGCCAAGTACAGAAGCAATATGTGTAGCTTGGCCATTGCATCTATTACATTGGTGATGGCCAGAGAGTTGCGTCTTTGGTGGGAGTAGTGTTGCTGGTAGAGTTTCTCCAGATCCCGAGACCTAAATGTGTGCCTCAGGCTGGGAATGTAGACTCCACGAATTGAGTGGCCCCAGTGTTTAAAGAAATCGGCATCGCTGGCGTATTCGTTACATGTACTCCTGGTACCGTTGTAGGAGCAGGTTGAGCCGCGGGGCTGCGAAGGGTGCACTCTGGTCGAGGAGACCCGGCGTTTAGTGACCCCTCGTGAGACCTTGTTGCGGATTTGTTTGTTGATCTCATTCATGTAGGTATCCGTCACAGAGATTTTACTTGCTGGCTCCAAACCCATCTGGCAAGATGACAGAAAATGATATGTGTTTACTCACATTTCCCATTCTCATCCTTACTGCTTGCCTTCATTCCTTTAAATTACAGAAAGATTGTAAGGTTGTCTGATTTTTGGCAAGAATATATGACTAGGGTGGGCTAAGTCTGGCTAAGGGTTGGTCCACCAGATATACAAACCATAACTTCAAGTTATTTAACCTTTTTTTAAACAGAAAAATCCAATAGAGCTTAAATCTCTTTTAAAATATTGATCTGGCCAAGAAGGCAGCATCAAGTCTATGATGTACACACATCACAATTAAATACATACAATTAAATCCCAACAATTTATACAAATGAAACAGAGCGAAAATGTGTCCATTTAAATATTAACAACCCAGACAAAATCCCTATGTATTGGGGAATGAACAGTTTTTGTTTTGGTTTAACATGCAGGTCATTCCAAGACCAAGGGCAATAAGGAAATAGACTCCTTTTTTCCAGTCTAGCCTGTTATTAGATGGAACACCGAAGGCGTTTTGAGAAAAAATAAAGATATATGTTCATGGGTTACTGTCCTGTAATGGCCTTGTACATTTGAATATACCAATGCAAATTCCTATCCGAGTAGTAACTTAATTTAATTTAATTTCAATTTTCACATTAATTATATGTTCCAGAATTTGGAGCACCATATCCATTCACCTCCATCGTATACGAGTAATGGCATAAATATCAGAGACAGCTTCAATCTAAAAACAGTGGGAAAGTACTGTGAAACCATGTGGTGTTATGTCACATAATGTGATTTTGTTCCGGACATTTTCACAGTCAATAAACAGGTTTTTCACTTAATGTTATCTGGTTTGTGTCAAATGAAGCCGTGGTTCAGAGCTTACCATGTCCATCACAATCCTCATAATCGTGTAGATGAATATGACAAAACAATAGGACACCAAGCAGTAAAAGACAACAGTATTATCTAGAGTTAACAAATCCACTGATGATTATGTATCACCTGGCCGCTGAGCTCCTGCTGGGTAATGATGTGTTTCACAGCGTTCTGCCACAGCTTCTTTTTCCTCCGCAGCCCAGGGGACAGGGTGGCGGTAAGGCAGGGCGGCTCACGCAGCTCCATGGGGCGGACTACTGTCGTCTCGGCAAAGGTGACCATGGTGGTGAGTTTGGCTGACCTCATCCAATGCTGTCAGATCATGAGGAGGCAGCACCCTGATGCTGGAAGGGTGGCATTGTTGGGGGTGAATACAAAGAGGAAAAGATGGTGATTAGTGAGGGGTTTCACTTGCTTTTCTCACAAATATAATGGACATTCATTTTTAAAGGGGCACTCTACCAATGTTATTCATTAAGTTCAGTATTGTTAGTACTACTTAGCCCATGAGAACAACTTCCTCTTTGGCTTTGGAGGAGCTTTGACAGATAACCCAAGTGATGTCACAGTGAAGTCATCAGGATAATCTCAGCGGGGGCTTGGAGATTACAAATCATAACACATTTTTTTACAAACTGCAGGTGTGGCGTTAAAAGGGTGTGGCTGTTTACCAGGCGGAGAGGGTTAGGGTTTCTAATATATTATGATTTCGAGTTGAATTATGTGGGAATGCAGGATTCATTTTGGTAGCCATATCTCAGCCCCAGCTGCTTTATAGAACACTAATGGTACGCAATTAAGCGTGTATGGCCAATTTAGAAATTTGACACATTCTGAGACAGATGCAAAAAAAACAAAAAACATCACAAATACATTAACATGAAACAAATGAAGGTTACTATCAACAATTCTGGCTTCATTCAAATATCCTCTGTGGAAAGTAAGCCCTCCTCATTCAATTTCCATCAAACCGTTTTTTTTTTCATTTTTACCAATCTCTCTGAAAATAAGTTCTTACTAATATATATGGCTATATATTTGTACGAGATACATCATTTGAATTGAACATTTAAATTTAATTTTGCTGCTTGCTGGTTTGAGACAAACCGTTTTACACTGACTTTGCTGAATCATGATAATTGTTGCTATTTTGTAACTAAGAAATAAGAATATACAACAATTTATTTATTGATTATACTGTAGCTTTTGTGGCTCCTGATTAACATTTACACCTCACATGTTCTTTATTAAAGAAAAAAAAATCCTAAAAGAAGCATATCAAAGCCTCGTAATTGTTTAAACTCTTTTCAACATTTTGATTTATGTGGATAGTATGGTTGTGCTTGACACATGTAGCATGTTGTAAGAAGCCCATGATGAAACGTGTTTGCACAATGTGTGCCAGAAGAAAGGCAGCTTTACAGCAAATTATCTGGAGGCCAGATTTAGACGTGAGCTGGTTAAGGCTCCGAGTTAAACTCCTCCAGGTCCTTCTGTCATTGTCCCGCCCACTCACTGTCCATTGTCAGCAGTCTGATTGTCACTTTGCATCATCACTGCAAAGAACGAATATGATGAAACATAGTATTTTAAAAGATCTGCCTTCCTAATTAAGGCTGTCATTATGGCAGCTGAAAATCTTCATCCTTTGAGAAAATGCTGTAAAATGGCAGCTTTTTATTTTTTGGACTGGTTGATCATACTGTTCTCTAATGTAAAACGAAATCCAGATGTATTGGTTTAGATGCAAGCACTATTTGATTTCAGGCTCTCTCTATGATAAAATCCTAAACTCTTCTTGTTAAAATAAGAGTTACAAAGAAATAGAGTATACTTTCTGACAACTACATGGGGAAGGGGAAAAGTCTTGAGAAGTTAAATCTTATGCAACACTTGTAGTATAACCAACACCTTCACTCATAAATACATGTTGGCTTGTGGCCACTACTGACCTGTATTGTTTTACATATTGTGTATCCTTGCATCATGTCCACCATTGGCCAAAGGATATAGTCTTCCAGCCCATGGTAATCCACTTTTGCTGATTCCATCGCACAGGAATTGCACGCAGATCTGAAAATTAAGGCATAATCCATGAAGGGGAAGTGATAGTTGAAAAAGTCCCCTCTGTATAGATCCAGCCAAGATATGTTGAGTCGTTCTGGCAGGAATGTAGGTCATCTCATGCACTGTTTTGAAATGAAGTCAACAACTGCACTGAAGGAGAGCAGCAGGAGTGAAGAGTGCAAAGAGGATTTGCCAGTCAGCAGCCACTCTCACTGGCCTACAAAGCTGATCATTGGCACGAGGACAACTTTAAGATAATTGCAACGCTGTCAACCTTTGACCGAGTCAACTTAACCTTTAAAATCACAGTTGACATTTTATTGAAATAGAATTACAATAAATGCTTTTTAATTTGCTCTCTCTTTAATACTCTTCATATTTATTTTTAATTTACTCCCATTCAAAGAGATTAAAAGCAGAGTTAATGCCTCAATATTGCCTTCATGCTCTTGGCTATGTCAATATGCATTAGAGCCATAAGAGCAAAAAGTTCAAACATTACCTAAAAGCCTACAAGACCAGGCTGTTCAAGCATGACGCTAAATAATCACACACATGGGAACAGAACCCTGAGGTGAAATGCTTTTCAGGTTCACAATTTTTCATTCCAGACCTGATTAAAATGCTATTTCCACACAATTATATTTGTGCTTAATGTCACTTCATCATACTCTGTGGTTGCTTCTTGATTGGCTTAGAAATACTTCAATAGGGCAATTATTAAGGCAATTATAACCACTGTTATATCTGCTTTTTGAAGACAGGATTGTCGAGGACAAAGAGGTTTTCTGCCATGTTTTATTAATTTTTTTCTCTATAAAAAAAACAAAGTTAACCGAAATAAATGTAACTTTTCTTTCCTCTTCCCTATGTACAAAAGTTAGCCGTTGGAGATAATTGATTGATTGAAACATTTTTTTAAAGAGTCTAATTGAAGATATTAAAAGCAGTGAAATTATTTGCTGCTTCAGTCTTATTCTGGTTTCTGCTACTTCAGGCTGGTTAATGTTAACACAAGTCAAGTAGTAATTCTGTAACAAATACAAAAATGTTCTGGTCATTTGTTGTATTGTAGATTTTATTAGCAATTTCAGCCATACAATTGCCTTGAAATGTGCTGGATTTGGTGATGGTGTTTCCTAATTTAAAGTGTAACACATAAATGAATTACTCTATTTAGACCAACATTACTTTAAACCTTTCTTTTGTTCACTTATTTTGTCATTTTGTATATTTTTTCAAAATCATGACATAACCACAACATCGGCGATTGATTGTATCAGTAAGATAAGAAGAGAGGAATTGAATTCTCAAGAGGAACCAAAAGAAAAAAGGAAATATCAGACACAGCAATATCAGGAAGTGTATCGGAATAGACAACCATCCCTCAGAATTAATGAGGAAGAGCACTTACTGGGCTGATAGCATCAACAGGTCTGCGCTGCATACGGGTTTAAGCTGGTTAAAGTTTTTGAGACGTGCTTTGCTAATTGCGTCCAGGCCCCTTAGGCTGATCTAATGGATTCCCATCTGTCCAACCGTGACTGCGTGGCTCAAACCTTTCTCGCTGATTACTGTGCATCTAAAAATAGCCTAAGGGTCTAAGGCAATTAGTTCTACAGTACTATAACTGCTAAAACCAAAACAAGCGTCTAACACTTGGTAAGTATAGTAAAGCACATTTATGAGATGAAACATAGAGTTAATCATTGGTGATCGTTCTGATATAACACAGCCTTTGAGTTCATAATGGGCAATTTAGGTTAATGCCTGTGAATGTCATGATTCTACTGCACAAATCTGTCATTTCATTTAGGTTCTCCATTTGAAGGGCACTTTAGCTTGTGTCCTGAGGGGGGCGTTAGGATGAATTAGTTTGCTAAGGTAAAACACATCATGCTAATTATGCAATAAGCCAAAGGGGTCATGCTTACCGTGATTTTAGAACATATAAGGGGTGTTGTTGAGCATGATGCAAAGTAAGGTAGTTATTTAAGGCTAGCCGCTTTGGCTGTCCTCTAATCAGGTGATTCACACACATACTCACGCCAAACCTGAAAAAGAACTTACCAATTAACCTTGTTAAACGTTTCACTTAAGTTGGACACAAACACCTATTACCGTCTATTGGTGTTGTATCACAGACGCACTGTGTTATGTGTGTGTCGTAACACTCTTAGAGTTCAATAAGATCGTGATTGCATGATAGCTTTGTTGGCAGTCTCACAAAGCTCTCAAAGGTGAAGGTGTGTACAGGTCAACTAGGGACAAGGTACAACAAAGACCAGTGCAGAGATTTTGCTGGAACACTTTCACGATAATTTTGGGTTTTAAAATCTTCAATGTGTTGAATCAAAGAGTTTTGCCAAATCAAAAGATAAGCATGCAAAGGATTATGACACAATGGATTTCAGCCCATATACCTACACATTGAGGTCCTGTATGGTAGGGTGATAATAAGGAGCACTGGGCAGGTTTATCTTGTAACTTTATCTTGCACTGGGTCCTTATGACCCTGCAGGAATAAATGCCTAAATGAATAAAGCTTCCTTAAATGTAAATGACATGTCCAAAGCTAATGTAAAGACTTTTCCTTTATAATTTGAATAGGATTTTGATAGAGCTCTGAGCTTGTTCGACAATAAATGTAAGGCTAATAGCCATCATGTCATCTGGGCCTGTCCCCAATAGGCCCATGTTATAATCCATCCATGCAACAATCCAGAAATACCTGTCAGCTTTTAGGACTCCCCATTTTCTGCACAGTCCTATCACTAAGTTTCTACTCTTGCACTGAAATAAAATCATAAATACTAGTAGTAGTCACAGGTTTATCTTGTAATGAAAACCTCCAAAACCCTTAGCTGTAGCTTAGCTCTCATTGGCTCAACATAAGTAAGATGGTATTATCCTTTTCAAAAAGAGTCCCACAACATTTGCTATCTTAAAGGGGCTGAATAGTTAAAGAGATGACAGCAGCAGAAGACATTAAAATTAGTGTCACATAAACAACTCAGGGATCTGATGGCTCAGTGGGGATAAAAGACCCTTGGAGTTAAATGCTTTAGTGGTCTGCCGAAAAGCACCAAGTCTGTTGCCAAGACTGGTTTACTCATGGCAATCTCCAAACGGATTTTCCATTTTACTCACTGCTGTCCCCAACTGGTAGAAGAGAAATATTTCCAAAAACAGGATGTCCCATCCACAGATACAGAGAATAAAGAATACATATTTTTGATTAATTATTTTATAGCCTGATAGTCAGACTGAATTTTGTTTCACTCATAAATATTTTGTAAGTATTCTTGCATTGCTGAAAACAAATTAGGCAGGACATTGTCTGAATGGCTGCACTCTTAAACAGCTCTGCAGAAATTAGGATATATGATGTAGGATTGCATCATTTAAAAGGATATTCTAGCACAAAATAGGTTAAAATCTAAATCCACTGATTATGAGAAAGCATGTTGTTGACCCAAAAGGCAGGAAGAGATATCATTTAAAATTAAAGTGCCTAACCATGGGATAATTTTATTCCTCTGAAAGCAATGTATTCAAACACAAGATTAACACTGTCTTTTTTTTTTAAATACTTGAAATTAAACTAAGCCTATATCACATAACTTTTCATATTAGACTACTACCAGAATTTTGTGACGTTGTGTTTCTTTTCACACATAAATAATACCATTGACTGTAACTTAGCAAATGATAATGTGGATAGTAGCCTACCCTATCAGCAACATTACTCAATTTATATAGGATATTTATAAGAATTCCAATACATTCATGCTGTGAAATTAAAGCATTTGTCAAAAGTAATGACATATTAAGTGACCATTATTGTCAAAAATAATGGCAAAGTTTCTCATTAATATGGGTTGCGATGTCATTTTTCAAGATTGTTTCTCATAATTATTATGTTACGGGATATTGTTTTTGTCCTCGCATTGTCGTAAATTGTCTTCCATAAACATCTGAGAGGAAGTATTTGCATGATATGCAATCAATCTTTCTAATGTGTTTTCGAGTAGTCTGCACTTGTTCAAACATGACAAAAGCTGCTATCCATCGGTGGGCTGTCACATATACATAGTACTAACAGCTAGCCAGTAACAGCTGTCAACCAGAGGAACAGTAAGTAAGGCTGTTACTAAATGTGTCTTTGAATAGTTTACCTTTAGTCAAAGGGGCTGAAGGGACCCGCACGTATGCCGCACACTTTAAGGATTTTCCTCACTTCATGGTACGTAATTTTTTTACATTTATTTGCGTTGTTGTGATACGCGCAGCCAGGGGAATCTCGTTTAGCAAGTCAGGCAGATAGCTAGCTAACGATAGCATACTTTGCTATTAGCATAGATGAATGCTAGCTCTGAATTATAGTTACTTTATGTAGATGTATATACACAACATATACATATATAACCGTATGTTTTCATTACGTCTAAACCTTATTGAAATCCAGGGGTTAAAACACTATCAGAGAGCACACATTTAAATGAAAACATGTAACAGCTAACTATGCTAACATTAGCCTTACTGGAAAGTGTCCTGATTTCTGTCACAACAATATTTTATAAATACGCTCTTGCTTTTCACGTGTCAGGTAAACTTTAACACCGGGTATTTCCCGTTTTTTTTTAGGTTCAAATATCATTTTAATGTCAACAATATTTATTAGGTCATCGGCTAATTTGGGCATACTAACTTCCACAGGCCAAAGACAATCCAGCGGTTTTCCTGATTTTTCGAAGCGCCGTTGGAGACTCAGTTTGGGGCTAAAGTGCCTCAAACCTCAGTGCCTCTGTGGACCTGGAAGAGCAGCGCCGCCTTGTGACAAGCTTCCAACATGACAGGTGGGGAACACCACACTATTAAACACCTGTACTATACTTGAGGACGTATTTACAGCACTATACATTCAATGTAGCACACTGCTGAAGAAGTTTGATTAATACTAGTTGTATGAGCTGCCTGATCCCTAACCCGGTATGGAGACAGCTGATTGTGAAAATGTTTAGTGAGAGAAGCTCTGCATCAGTGCTCTAGGTGTTGGTGTGAATGATGTGTCTATTCCCGAGTGTTATGTGTGAATTTGCACAGAAAAATCACTCACCAGACATTTTGCCTGTGTTGGCATCTGCTGATAGATACATTCCTTGAACCTCAAACCCACTGACTGAATGTCTGTCCCACAGTGCCCCTCTCTCTCCATCCTCCTCTCTCTGTGTCTCCCTGTCCCTTTCACCCAGAGAGAGACTATGGGTGGATAGTGAGTACCATTGTGTCAGTGAGATGTTTATTAATGAGAGAGGCGCACACAGAGAGCAGAGCTGCTATTGACGGACTAATCGCTAATCTCTTCGTTAATACTTCAATCTGCCTATGAACCAAGATACATCACTGAGAAGCCTCAAGACAGGGACATGCAAGCTGGTGGTCTGCAGGAAGTACATTTGGGAATTTATTCCAGTTGGAAACTTTTTGAAAGTGAAGTTTGAGTTGGCTTTTCTGTTCAGGCTCGTCTTTTAGGACAAGTATATGTGTCTAATGTTTATTGCGTCCAAACTGGGAAGTTGTGGATACATGTCAGTGAGTATAGTATTAAATTGAGCTTTTCTGTCAAGGAACTTTGAAGTAGTTGGTGGTAACATTTTCCGTTAGCGTTGATAGGTAATTAAACAAATATATTATAACCAGAGAATAAGGGATTTGTAGTCTGCTGCTTATTCTGTTGCATTAAGGTTTTCAGTTTTAGCTTTTTGGAGGTTTACTGTGTCGATAAAAGGAGTAGTGTGTGTCTGTGTGTGTGCTTGTTGGTTGCCTGTCATGCCCTTGCCTGCGCCTGATGTCCCGGCCTCTCAGAGGCTGGCACTGGACTGTCGTACCCTTCTGGACCATCGCATTGGCAAGGGTGAGTGATAACACCACTTCCTCTGTTCTCTCCCTGGCTCCTTCTCCGTCTCTTGAGTCGCTTGAACAAGGAATTATTTCACTTAAAAGGTGCTTTCTCCATGTGCTTCTAAAATATGTTGTGTTGTAAAAATAACTTAAATTGAATGTTGGAGGTCTGATTTGCTATGAGCCACTTCCTGTGTTGTAAAATGAATGCAGTTTATTTTATCGATAAAAGAGGAACTTAAACCCTTGAGTAAGCCAACATAAAGAGGAACACTGGCTGTGGTATTTAGCACAGGTTGCTGTTAAACAGTGTTGACTGGCTATAGGGTCATTCATTTATAGTGTGTGTGTGTTAATGTTGACTTTCATATAGTCTTACACTGATAAAATCTCTGTTTGAAAAGAACACTGTTTGTTCTTCCATCAGAATAAAAGAGATGCTTATAGCTCCAAAGGGAATATTGCTTATATAGCAACATTTCCGGCATGCACGATGTAGGAAAACAAAGCTTTATTGTAAATGATTATGATGATTAATTATTGAAGTGATATTGTACTGGAGTCCTTTTTTTTATCCAATAAAATAAAAGTTCACAGTAAGTATAGAGAGGAACTTCAGCTATCTATAATATGATTTTGTAATGTAATATCATTTTGTATAACATAACAAAATAAGATATAATATATATTTTTTATTAGCTGCCCAACTGAGAACTATTTTTTTCTTTCAGTCCATACATTTAATTTCAAGCACTCGTTCATGCTTTTACAAGGACAATGCAGCATCTCCAGGTTTATGTTTTCACAACATTTTTGTGCATTAGAGCCAATAATATGGATTTCTGGGTTTAATGTTTGTCACAGTTTTATGGTTGTGTTGTGTAATGTAGACTTTTCGGGCATTTCTGTGGAGGTTGGGGACATTGAACCAGAGTGGTCGGTGTTCAAAGCCTCTATTGCCGAAGCCGCGGCGGGGAGCGGCGAGGAGCGGCGTGGTCTCAAGGTCCTAGGTGCCTCAAGGGGCGGTAACCCTCGAACCTCCTGGTGGACACCGGTGGTCAGGGAAGCCGTCCGACTGTAGAAGGAGGCCTTCAGGGATTTGTTATCCCGGGGGACTCCCGAGGCAGTTGCAAGGTACCGACAGGCCCGAAGGGCAGCAGCCTCAGCCGTGGCCGAGGCAAAGCAGCGTGTGTGGGAGAAGTTCGGAGAAGACATGGAAAAGGACTTTCGGGCGGCACCAAAGTTGTTCTGGAAAACTGTCCGACACCTCAGGAGGGGGAAGCAGGGAACCATCCAAGCTGTGTACAGTAAGGATGGGACGTTGTTGACCTCAACTGATGGAGTGTTAGGGCGTTGGAAGGAACACTTTGAGGAACTCCTGAACCCGACAACTCCGCCCTCTATGTTAGAGGCAGAGCTGGAGTATGACGGGGGATCGACACCAATCTCCCGGGGGAGGTCACTGAGGTCGTCATACAACTCCACAGTGGCAAAGCCCCGGGGGTGGATGAGATCCGCCCAGAAATGCTGAAGGCTCTGGGTGTTGAGGGACTGTCATGGTTGACACGTCTCATCAACGTTGCGTGG
This sequence comes from Notothenia coriiceps, assembly GCF_000735185.1. Taxonomy (NCBI): domain Eukaryota; kingdom Metazoa; phylum Chordata; class Actinopteri; order Perciformes; family Nototheniidae; genus Notothenia; species Notothenia coriiceps. Next base: position 89,194 of record NW_011357190.1, read on the forward strand.
AAGTCGGAAACAGTACCGAAGGAGTGGCAGACCGGGGTGGTGGTTCCCCTTTTCAAAAAGGGGGATCAGAGGGTGTGTGCCAATTACAGAGGCATCACACTACTCGCCTCCCCGGGAAAGTTTATCTAAGGTACTCGAAAGGAGGGTAGGCCGATGTCGAACCTCAGATTGAGGAGGAACAATGCGGATTCCGTCCTGGTCGTGGAACGACGGATCAGCTTTTTACTCTCGCAAGGATCCTGGAGGGGGCCTGGGAGTATGCTTATCCGGTCTACATGTGTTTTGTAGACTTGGAGAAGGCGTATGACCGTTCCCAGGGAGTCACTGTGGGAGGTGCTGCGGGAGTATGGGGTGAGGGGGTCTCTACTCAGGGCCATCCAATCTCTGTACTCCCAAAGCGAGAGCTGTGTCCGGGTCCTCGGCAGTAAGTCGGACCCATTTCAGGTGAGGGTTGGCCTCCGCTAGGGCTGCGCTTTGTCACCAATCCTGTTTGTAATATACATGGATCGGATTTCGAGGCGTAGTCGTGGGGGAGGGGGTCTGCAGTTCGGTGGACTAAGGATGCACCACTGCTTTTTGCAGATGATGTGGTTCTGATTGGCTTCATCGGTCTGCGACCTTCAGCACTCACTGGATCGGTTCGCAACCGAGTGTGAAGCGGCTGGGATGAGGATCAGCACCTCCAAATCAAAGGCCATGGTTCTCAGCAGGAAACCGATGGACTGTCCACTCCAAGTAGGGAATGAGTCCTTACCCCAAGTGAAGGAGTTCAAGTATCTCGGGGTCTTGTTCTCGAGTGAGGGAACAATGGAGCGTGAGATGGGTCGGAGAATCGGAGCAGCGGGAGCGGTACTGCAGTCGCTTTACCGCACCGTTGTGACGAAAAGGGAGCTGAGCCAGAAGGCAAAGCTCTCTGTCTACCGCGCCATTTTCGTTCCTACCCTCACATATGGTCATGAAGGATGGATCATGACCGAAAGAACGAGATCGCGGGTACAAGCGGCCGAGATGGGTTTTCTCCGGGTTCTCCAGGGTGGCTGGTGTCTCCCTTAGGGATAAGGTGAGAAGTTCGGTCATCCGGGAGGGACTCGGAGTTGAACCGCTCCTCCTTCGCGTCGAAAGGAGCCAGTTGAGGTGGTTCGGGCACCTAGTTAGGATGCCACCTGGGCGCCTCCCTAGGGAGGTGTTCCAGGCACGTCCAGCTGGGAAGAGACCAAGGGGTAGACCTAGAACCTGGTGGAGGGATTATATCTCTTCGCTGGCCTGGGAGCGCCTTGGGATCCCCCAGTCAGAGCTGGTTGATGTGGCCAGGGAAAAGAAAGTTTGGGGCTCTCTGCTGGAACTGCTACCTCCGCGACCCGACCACGGATAAGCGGGAGAAGATGGATGGATGGATGGTTTTGGAAAATTAAACCTGGAAGAGATTGAGTCAATAGGAAAATATTGAAAATTATAATATTTCACGGTTTGAAATATAAAGAAGCGAATACCAGTAAACATGGTTTTATTAATAAAGACATTTTGGTATTTGGCTAGTAAAAAAGGAAAGACCTTTTGTAAAAAGTCGCCTATGCATATTGGGAAAACTGAAAGTAAGTAGAGCAGGAAGCATGCGTGGATTAATGACGGAGAGGAGGGAAAGGGTGATGCTGGTAGGGGGTGGAGAGAGGGGGAAAGGGAAATTGCGTGGGTGGGAGGTCTTCTCCCTTTCCATCTCTGTGGTGCATATTTCTTTCTTATTCTATCCCCATCCGCCTCTTGTCTCTGTTTCTTTCTATGCAACTGAGAATAATTATCAGAACTGGGGGGGGGGG